>NW_026067926.1:1648035-1765759 GCF_014885135.2 Alexandromys fortis | reverse complement strand
TTTTTTTTTTTTTTTTTTTTTTTTTTTTTGTTGTTGTTGTTGTTGCTGTGGTTTGGGGGTTTTGCTTGATTTTATTCTTGCTTTTATTTGCTTACTTGCTTACTTTGTTTTGTTTTCTCTCGTAGGAGGGGATGCAATAAGGAAGAGAAAGAGTATGAGGGGATGGAGAAGAATTGGGATACATGATGTGAAACCCCCAAAGATTCAATAAATTTTTTAGAAGGAGGTAAGCATCATGAACAATACTATCGTCTATATACAACATGTTCACTTCTTGGTTGGGGTTTATACTGCAAACGTTTGGAGTGGGTTGTGAAAGTTCATGGTCATGAACCCTCAGCCTCCTACTGGTTTCCAGGTACTGTGCTAAGCAAAAGAACAGCACAAGAGATTTTCCCTTGGGAAACTCAAAGTTTCACAAAGTGAACAACACTTTTACTTTCCACTTAATCAGCATGGGCTTTCCAGGTAAAGGAAGAGACAATATTCTGAGAAAATGGAACTTTCATGTTCTCAAGTTCAGCTGCAAAAAATATGCATAATTTGTTTGAAATTGTGAGAGGGGGTGGTAGAAAATGTGTTTGCAAGGTAGATAGACTTAGGCCAATAAGGAACAGGCTTATCTTTTTTAGCCCATCATGTTGGAGTTGATAAATAGCAACAAGACTCAGGTTTTTAATAATTACTTGAGTAAACACACAGAAAATGGAATCTCATGATGAACACTAGAGAAGAAAGCTCTGTTATGGAACCATAATATTATTATTATAATTATGATTATTATTGCCCCTATTCAGAATGATGAAACTCAGAAGACTATCTAAAATAGAGGGGACAAGGAGAGTCACTGTACTCTCTGTTTAAACCTTGGGATCCAGAAGATTTGGTGCTTGCTTCAATGTGGAAGACCTCAAAGAGCCTCTGAAATTTCTATCTTTGGGTGGTGATGTTGCTCACCTTGCATTAGAAGGAGACAGGGTCTTACTATACAGCCCAGGTTGACTTTGGGTGGTGATGTTGCTAATCTTGAATCAGAAGAAGACAAGGTCTTACTGTACAGCCCAGGTTGACTTTAAATCATGACCCTCCTGCCTCAGCTCCTGGCATGTGCCATTATGACCAGCTTCTTGTTTTGTTTGTTTTCTATGGCTATGTTCAAGTGGCCAAATCTTAATCTAAGGAAATAGTTTTCACAATAAAATAATATTTTACTTTCACAGTTGTCATGTGATTTAAAAATATTAATATGATACAGAATATTACAAAGTTGGCTCATAAAATCACCCATGATCCATCAGTCATGGATAAGACTATCACTATCTTCTTCTCATTCTAATACATTTTTCTCTTCGAAGTGAATTCAAAATTGTGTCCAAACAAGTTTTTTTTCTTTTTTGATTCTTCTGGATTTGCTCATATTTTGAAGGACACTCTAGGAACCATGATTTCCAGGAGACTTGTCATTTTCTGTATAGTTTGTGGGAAGGTAACATAACCCTTTTCCCATTAGGATGTCTGTTAGTTGGCCCAACAGTGAACATCTTCTGGAGAAATCTTTTCTGTCTACAGTCAGCCTTCTGAAGAAAATCAAGGCCAGCTATGCTTAGCTGAATGGTCAGGAAGGGGTTCATGACTACACTGTAAATGTAATACCAGCTGAACTGGGCATACGCCTGAGGGAATCGGCAGCCAAAGAGGTACTGATGTTGAGTGTGTATTGAAATGTTATTTTTAATGGTCAATTTACAGATCAACTAGATGAGTATCAACAGAGGAATGGATAAAGACAATGTGGGGTGTTACTCAGCCTTAAAGAACAACAGAATCATGTCAATTTGGAGGACAGGATGGATTGGAGATCATCATATTAGATGGAATAAATGACACAGGAAAACATTTATCACATTTTCTCTCTATGTAGGGCATAGCTTTATATATAATATTTATTATTGTGTCATACATATAGGTATGGTTATAGCATAAAGAAACCAATTGCTTGTGCAATGAATATATGCTAATCGAGAAAGGAAAATGAGCCCCTCAAGAAAAGAAATCTAATGTGGGCTTAGAGAAATTGAGTACTTAAGCTAGACCGTGGACACAGAGGGCCACACAGTTGGTAGTTTATCTTTTTGAACTCCCCAGTTATAATTGCGCTGTCCGTGCTGGGTGAAGGAGGTTGCATATGACCTGGCACAGTGTTGGGATAGAACATTCTGTTGGGATAGAACCTTGGGGTTGGGACAACATTACAGGAAGATCACATCTGGCGGTGAAGTTACCAAAAGTAGTCACAAGGTGAAACAAACCTCTGGATTAGAGTTCAAGGGCATATCTGAAAAAAAAATCTCTGACATGAGCTATCAGAAAGAGATGTTCTTATCAAGGATGTTAACAGGTTGCTTATTGAATTATCTTATGCGATTATTTCCTCAGAGGTATTTCAAGCCTGGAAAATAATGACCTGGGTCTCTTCACCAGTAAGGCTTCACTAGTGTTCCATATAGACACTAGTAGGAAGTGTGCTGCCTGATTTACACACGTTCCATTTTGACAAAACTGCTCCCCTTCCTCCTCACAGGGTCAGCACTGAAAAGCACTACTCAGCTGCGATGCTTTCTTCACGAAGAAACAAGAAACTTTCTTTTTTCTCTATACAGAGATTTGCTGACTCGGTCCCTTAATTGATACCAACTATCCTCCTGTGTTCTAATGGGCAAGTGGTTCCCAACTGCTGGGGATTTTTGCCCTTAGGTAATACTGACAATGTCTGGAGAGATTTTTGATTGTTACAGGTGGGGGGGAAATTGCTGCTGGTCTTTAGTGGGTAGACAAGGTCTTAAGACAGAGTCACCTTAGCTCAAATTGTCAGCAGTGCCAAGGCCAAGATACCCAGTGACAGAATGTGGCTCTGGCCACTGGCCACACTATAGCCTCCTGTCATTTTTAAGTGACAGCCTTGCTGCAGTGATATCCTTTTTTCTGCTGTTTTGTACTTTTTTTTCCCTATTATATTGAACAGAGAGAATCAGTTGGATACGATAACTGTGAGAAAATATACATCACCTAGAAAGTAAAGATGTGAAATTGGGATAGGATATCAGTGACAATTTTTCTGACATGTAGACTGAAAAACAGAAGGTGTTGGAGGGTTAAGATGACACATATACCCAGGAAAGAAGAATGAAAAGACCGCTGGCCATGAATGGAGTAGGGACGCTTACATGCAAATGCACTAAGACCTAATACCTCAGTAAGGAGTGGAAAGATTTAATTTTTTTTTTTTTACAAATACATCCTGTGATGGTTTGAATGAAAATGGCCTCCATAGATCCGGGGAGTAGAATTATTGGAGGTAAGACCTTGTTGGAGAAGGTGTGGGCTTTTTGGAGGAAGTGTGCCACATGGTTGGGGTTTGATGTTTCAGATACTCAAGCCAGGCCCTGTCACTCTCTTCCTGCTGCCTGCTGGTCCAGATGTAGAACTCTCAACTACTTCTCCTGTGCCGTGTCTGCTTACATGCCACCATGCTTCCCACCATGGTGATAATGGACTAAGTCTCTGAAAATATAAGTCAGCCCGAATTTAATGTTTTCCTTTATAAGAGTTACCATGGTAAATGTGTCTCTTCATAGCAATAGTACACTGAATAAGACAGATGCATTTTATTTTATGTGTGTGAGTGTTTTGCTTGAATGTAAGTATGTGTACCACATACATGCCTGGCACCTGAAGATATCAGACTAACTCTAGTGGAACAAGAGTCACAGGTGATTGTGAGCTACTGTGTGGGTACTGGGACCCAAATCTCAATTCTCTGGGAGCACAACAATGCTCTTGACTGGTGAATTATCTCCCTGGCCTTGAGTGTTAAGATTGTTAAACAAGTATCCCTATAGTAAATATTCCTGAATATATTTTTTAAAAGTACATGCACAGCATTCATTAGTAAATGTTTTAATGTCAGCACTAAGTCAAAAGATATTTCAATTAAAAAATGTTTATGGATTATAGATATAATCCAGTAATAGAACATTTGTCTAATGTGCAAAAGACCATGGGTTCTATCCCTAGCAGTGGAAAGAAAGAGAAAAAAAATGAAAAAAGCGAGGAGGAAGAGGAGAGAGGAAAAGAAAGAGGAAGGAGGAGAGGAAGAAACCGAAGATGGGAGGAGAGAGAGAAGGAGGGTCTTAAAATCCCAGTGGTCATGGTGGTGTAGGCCTGTGATCCAGGCACTTTGGAGGGTGAAGTAGGAGGATCAGGAGATTGAGGCTAGTGTGGGCAAAATAATACAAGCCTATATCAAGATAAACAATAGATTCTGTAGTATTTTCCTCTGGAACAAACATTAGTTTATATCTTCGTTAGCAGCTATTGGAAGATATCATTTCTCCACATCTGTTGACACAGCAGGTTTTATTCTTGTATGTGTGTGTGTTCCTGGAAGTTGAACCCGAATTCTATAAATGCTCACCAAGTGCCTTACCCAGGACCCTACACATGCTCAGTGTTTTCTCTCCTCAGGACTCTGCACATGCCCAGTAAATGCTCTTCCCAGTTCCCTTAGATATGCTCAGTTGCTCTTCCAACAGTCCATTCTTCAGTCCATATAGCTTCAGGGTTTGTAGTCTAAGCAAAGCTCAAGTCACATTTTAAACCTAAAATTTGTTCAATCGCTGGTGAGGAATGAGTGCCACATATTTACTGTTGATTTGTGTTTCTTATTTCGTAAGTTGCCTCGTGGTTTTTGGTATGTGAGTTCTTATTTTTTAATTTTTTTGTGTATGAGTGTTTGTCTACATTTATATGTAACAGGTGCCTATCTGGTACCAATGGAAGCCATAAGAGGGTGTTGGATTCCCTAATCTGAAGTTATGGATGGTGTGAGTACCATGTGTGTGCTGAGAACTGAACCCATGTTTTCTCATAGAGCAGTAAGTGTTTTGTAGTGCTGAGCCCTCTTCCCAAGCTATACACTTCCCTTTGTAGTTGATATTTTGCTGTTGACTTGCGATCATCATTATTTGAGATATATGTTCTTTATTATGTGTGTTGTAACAATTTCTAAATTTTTGTTTTATTTGTATTTATTTTATTGTGTGTGCGTGCATGTGTGTGTGTGTGTGTGTGTGTGTGTGAGACACACACACACACAGACAGAGGGAGAAAGAGAGCGAGAAAGCGAGAGAGTGTATAATCATGAATGTGAATGCAGGATGCCTGTGTAGTGCAGGGTGTTGGTTCTTGCCGTCCACCTTGTTTGAGAATGGGTATCTTTGTTTATTCTGCTGTATACACCAGGCTAGCTGGCCTGTGAGTTTCCAGGGTTTCTCCTGTCTCTCTTCCCATCTCTCCTGCAGAATTGCTGGAATTACATGTGCTTATCATACACATCTGTATTTAAAAGGTACTAAGTAAAATATAATTATATAATTTTTTTCTTCCCTCCAACCCTTTGCAATGCTCACTACTTAATTTCTCTCAAATTACTGGCATATATATACAATTTTATATAGTGTATATATGAAATATATATATAATTCAAGCTTATACTCACACATGTGCATAAATGCATAAATATGTAAATATAACCTGCTGAGAGTCCATTTCGAGGCTGACCATTTGATATTGAAAAACCAATTAGGAGCCTCATCACTGGGAGAGGCTAATTCTCTCTCAGCAATCATTAGCTGCCTAAAGTTCTTTGTCTGGAGTGGGGCCCTGTGAGACTTCCCCCTTCCCAGTGAGCATGACTGTTGGTGCTGTCATTGTTTCATTGTCTGGCAGTCACATTGTTGAGATATCACAGTTCAAGCGTTCCTGTCATTTCTAGGAAATGACACAGCAGGTTTCTTGGTCCTCTGGCTTTTATTTTTATTTTTTTTTAATTCTTCTCTCATACATTACATCTCAACGCAATTGCCCCTCTCTCTACTCATTTAAGTTCTCCTGCCCATTTCTCCTCTCCCACAAATCCACACCTTCATTTCCCTTCAGAAAAGATCAGACTTCCCAAGGATATCAACTAAGGACAGCTTAGCAAGTTACAATAAGACTAGGCACACATCCCAATAATATCAAGGCTGGATGAGGCAACTCAGTGGGAGGAAAAGGTTCACAAGAGCAGGCAAAAGAGTCAGAGATACCCCTACTCCCACTGTTAGGAGTCCCACAAGAACACCAGACTACACAACCATAACATATATGCAAGGGACCTAGTTCAGACCCATACAGGCTTCTTGATTGTTGCTTCAGTCTCTGTGAGCCTCTACATGTCCTGCTTATTTGATTCTGTAGGCCATGTTCTTATGATGCCTTGACCTCTCTGGTTCCTATGATCCTTCCTTCCCCTTTTCTATAGGGTTTCCTGAGCTCCACCTAATGTTTGGCTATGAGTATCTGCATCTGAACCCATTGGTTGCTGGATGCCATTCCTCTGATGATGGACAAGGCACGGATCTATGAGTATTGCTTAATATCAATAGGAATCATTTTGTTGACTTTTTTTTTGCCAGTCATGTTTTGGTTTTATCCTAGTTCTCTGGGCTATCCAGCCTCTGGTTTCTGGCCAACCAGTCAGTGTCAGGCATGGGATCCCTCCCATGGTATAGGCCTCATGTTGGACCACAATTTCTGTGCCACCATGACTCTAGCATACCTTCTAGGTAGGGAAAATTGTAGGTTGAAGGTTTTGTGGCTAAGTTGATGCTCCAGTTCCAATTACTGGAAGGTTTACCTTATTACAGAAGATGCTTGTTTAGGCTCTGTATTCCCTATTACTAGGAGTCTTCACTAGGGTCAGGGAAGACTGTGAGAGCCAGAGGACCTTTGCTAATATTCTTTCCGTTTCATGTTTCTTCCACTTTCCCATGATGCTCCCTGAGCTTTAGGTGCAGGAGTGTGCTGCACATGTGTCTAGTAGGAGGGGGCTCCCTGTGATCACTTGATCTCTGTATTTTTACCAACTGTAATTTTCTGTAAATGGGGACTTACGTGTTGCAAATGATGACATGTTATAGCCACCCTTATTTGTCAATATAAGGAAAAGTATTTGGAATTCAATTAGAGATTATGCTGGTCTAGTAAAATGGTGGTGATAGATTCTCCTCTAAGGTTACCACTAGCCCTAGGTAGTTGACTAGGTTTCCAGGACCAGGCAAAAGTCCCCTCCCATTGAGCAAGCCTTAAGTTCAAGCAGAGAACTGTTGGTTACCACCAAGATATGAGTTGCCACTATTGCACCTCCAGTATCTTACAGGGTTGGTCATTGTTGTGTTTTTTTACATGTGTCCTGCAGATCTGAACTCAGGTACCCATGCTTGTGAGGGAAGCACTTTTACACACTGCCCATATGTTGGGAAATGCAAACATTTTTAAAGCTTATACAGTCACATTTTTTCCCTAAATTTTAATGTTCAAATTTCCTCCTTATGAAAGATCACACAGGCTTATTTTATTCTGGGATTAAGAGTTTTTACTTTCTAAGACTCTAATTCACATGATTTTGAGTTGTGGTATGACGTGATGGTTCCTCTTCCGTAGTTTTTTGACTTTTTGGATTTCCCACGCACCATCATTTGCTCCCAAAGTTCTCCAGATCCCATCTGTGTTGAATCCTTGGAACGCATCCCCCTTTTCACCTCCAGCTTCCTCACCTTGGCCAAGAACTTACTATTTTTTGAACCACATTTACCACAACAGCCTTTCAATTTGTTTCTCTGATTCCAATCTTGGAGTTGTGAAATTTAGTCCCAGATGTTGCCACAGTAGGTTTTTAGATAGAGCTGCTGGGGTTTTTCCTGGAAAAATTTTGATTTGAGCAGAGTCATTTAAACTTCCCCTCTAATTATTCATGAAAAATACTAGCTGAATCCACTTAACTGCTCCATAGAGTGTAATTCTACCATTTTTTCTGAACTTTTCAAATTAAATTTAAACCTTAGAAAGACCCTGTTCTTCAGATGTGTAGAGTTTGATGCTCTCTTGCCTTGATTCTTCTGGCTTAACACACAAGGAAACACTGACCTAAAACAGCCCCAAGAGAATGAGACAGTATAGTGACATTTTATTTAAGTTTTAATAAATAAATCTTGCCTGATGATCAGAAGGTAAAACTAAGCTACTAGAGGCCAGGCAATTGTGTCTCATGTCAACAGAATCCTAAGTTTCAAATACCCATATTCTACAGTTCTTTGAAGTATTTAAATATTATCTATCTATGCAGAATACAATCTCTATGCTTTTAAAGAACCTGATATAAATACGTCCACAAACTCTACAGCTTACTTGATGGGCTGTCTGTCTTTTTAAGGGGGTGCAGCTTCATTGGTTCATAACCATTTATGGTGATGAAGACCTTGTCCTGGGTTGCCAGTGTCTACCCTGGAGGCAGGGCCGGTAGTTGCAGCTCCTGCCCCTCCCTCCCCACTTGGTGGCAGTGGTGGTGGCAGTGGTGGTGAGGCCGCTCCTCCCCAGCATGGCATGGATGCCATCTCCTGTTCCTCTGGGACCAAGAAGAAGCCCCAGGAGCCAACATCCAATTATTCCATTTCACTGTTTCTTTCTACCATAAGATTGGGCCGGCATGGATATCACATCCTGTCTATCCTGAGTCCTGTAGGACTCCTGGGCCCAGAGTTTCAGACAACTCCCAGGGACTCAGAATAAGGGTAAGAACCTAATCAGACATTGACATCATTTGCTTCTCCAAAACAACTCAACCAGATTCTCAGGAGACCTAGCTGGAGCTGGCAGCTTTCTTAAAGATCAGAGTCTAATATGGTCCATTTCTTCAGCCATACTTGGCTGATCAAGGAAGACATGGGCTAGCCCCAACTCAGCAGGTGTTAAGTAGATGGGGATGATGGCCCAGGAACTTGTGATCTGTTTTCATCTCTCACAATCTTTGTTTTAGTCACAAACACATACTTCCCATACAATATCTTTCAAGACCACAAAGCCCCATCCCATCATGGAACAGACTCAAATCCAATGGCATCACTACCTAAAGCAGGAAGCATTGCCTAAATCCCTTTAGATGTGATGTTCAGAATACAGTTCTCTTGGTCTGAAGACCTGTGAATTAAAGAGATTAGCAATCTGTCTCCCCCAAACCCAGGTAATATTTACTACAAAACAAAGATACCCACAATGGATACTTGAAAGGGGAAGATGGGCACAACAGTTACTCATCCACAGCAAATCTACAACCAAATTGGGAATATGAAACTGCTTGCTAGGTGTGGGCCCATATTACTCCCTGGTAATAATGGTTTTCTGTGACTCTTAGGTTCTTGTTCTGGTATTTTTTCATCCCATGAGAAAAAAAATTAATCATGCAAACAAATATTATTCTCAGCTTTTTCTTTTTGCTCCAAACACATCTTTTCCATTTTCATTAAAAAATTAGAATGTATGTGTGTGTGTGTGTGTGTGTGTGTGTGTAGGTACTGGTGTATACACTCCTGTGCACACATGGCATATGTCAGGAGATGTTGTGAGAGGCTGCTTGTTTGTTCCCGGCTGCTCAGCCTCAAAATAATCACACAGAAACCATATTATTTGCAATACCATTTGGCCAATAGCTTAAGTGTATTTCTGGATAACTCATATCTTAAATTAACCTATCTCCATTAATCTGTGTATTGCCACGAGTCAGTGATTACTGGATAAAATTCTGGCATCTGATTCTGGCGGAACTACATGGCTTCTCCTGACTCTGCCTTCTTTCTCCCAGCACGCAGTTTGGTTTTTCCCACTTGCCTTTATTCTGCACTGCACAGTCCCAAGACAGTCCTTTATTAACCAATGGTCTTCACAGCATACGGAGGGGAATCCCAGATCAAGGGGAAGAAGACATTAGGCACCTAATACGGTATCACTCTACCCCTAGTTCTCTTGAGACACTCCATCATTAAATTCAGAGCTGGGTGAGTGGTCATACGCCCCAGAGTTTCTCTTCTCTCCCCCTACTCTCCACCACAAGCATTGGGGCTATCAGTTGGTGTTGGCACAAATGGCTTTTATGTGACTGCTGGGGATTTGAACTTAAATCCTCATGCTTGTGCAACAAATGCTCTTACACTCTGAGTCACCTCTCCAAGCCAATATTTTCATTTTTGACTTTTCTCTTTTTCAGTATGGTATTTGGGTACTCTTACCAATTCATTTAAAGACCATGTGAATTCCCAGCCAATCTCGCCAGGCTCACTCCGCTTGGATAAAAGCAGGCCTCCTAAATATCTTGCCACAGCTCCCTCTAATTTCATTCAGAGTTAGAAAGCTGTTAGGCAACAGCCTGAAGATGTTTGGGGTCCTTTTTCACATGGTTGAAAGCAGCCCCACAACTATCGCTGAAGTATTAACAAAGGGTACAGCTCCATCCTCCAAAAGTCTTTGCCCCAGGCCCTTTCTTGTGATGAGATATTTTTACTGTTTGAAAGTATCCAAATGAAGAACTATCTTTATTTTTAAAGTTACAGGTCTTGTTCCCTCAGAATTCTCAGGGAAACTGAAACTAAAAAGTTCCCTTTCTCAGTTCATCTCCCTCTCTTTGAACCTTGGTGTATGTAGCTAAGAAAAACTGACTTGCATTTTCAGCCTTATTTCTGGGAATCTCCTTAGCTTGTTCTATAAACTCATTATGCACACTTTCCACATCACCTCAGGCAAAAATGCTGGTGTTAAAGAGACAGCCCCTTTCCTCCGGTGCTTTGAACACATTCTTCCCGAAGTTCCAAGCCTTGCAGAGATCTCCTGAGCTCTAGCATCTCCACGGGTCTGTTTTCCTGAGCTCTAGTGCAGCTGCTACTGAAGTTCCCAACTGTATCCTGGTCTGTTGCTGGTGCTTTACCAACCACTCCAAACTCACAGGCAGAAAATGACCACTAGTGTATTCTGTCAAGATTATTTGGCTTAGGAGTTTTACTGGGGTACAACAGGGAACCCCTTTCCCTGCCCTCCATTGTTTGGGGGCTCAATTGGAGAGACTCAGATGGTTGGGGACACCAGAGTGACTTAGGTGGGGCTATGTGTGGAACAATATGACTGTTATCTTGGATTCACTTTTTCTTGAATCACTTTGTCCTGGGACCAACTTGTGTGTCATGACACCACAAGTAGGAGAGGCCGTCATGCTGGATGTTCAGGCAGCCTGTGGAGATAGCTACATCGCAGGGAACTGAAGCTGCCAGCATTCACGTGAGCCATCTTGGTAGGGCTCTTGCATGTAGTCAGAAAAGCGACTTCAAAATGCCTCAGTTGAACCTTTCATATGACCACAGCCCTGGGCCATATCTGCATTATTACCTCATGAAAAACACAGCCAAAACCAGCCAGCCACCCCTAGATTCCTGATGGAAGGAAACAGGTAAGTATTTGTTATGAGAGCCTGGGTTTAATCTCTAGCAAACACACACACACACACACAATTTATTTTTGCTAAACTACCAAGTTCAGAGTAATGCAGCAACGAATGACGTTATTCCTCCTTTTCTCATCATACAAAATGTTGGATGTATTGTAGCCATCTGGGCCAAGAGGTGCTATATTTAGCCCTGATCATGGGCTTTGGCCCTGCCATGGTTAGATTTCAAGGTTCAGCATGTTTTATGTTATAAATACAAGAGAAGAAACTGTACATCCATGAAGAGAGTGCACTGTGGGGCGTATCAATATTTATAACTCAGTCCTGTCCATTCCTTGCTCTTGGAGAGGACTGTGCATCATCCCACTGATAGGCAATAGGATAATTTTCTCCTATTGTGAATTGTGAGCAGAATCGAAGTGTGCCATTTTGAGCGGGAGTATCACACCCACATCCACACACTTGGCTTTCGTCCTTTCCCTTAGCCATGAGAGCAGGCTGTTCCACACCAGGACTATGTCCTCATCCTTGAACCTGCAGTAAACATGCATTCAGTGTCAGCTTCTTCATAGGCATGGGATGTGGGAGAGAAGTCACCCTCTGTTTCCACCAGTCATAGAGATCTCTGGCCGACTTCTCTTAAAAATCTTTTCTTTTCAATTGAAAGTAGATTCTTCTCTCATATAACACATCCCAACCACGCTCCCTTTCCTGACTCCCCCAGATCCTCTCCTGCTCTGCTTCCCTTCAGAAAGGAGCAGGCCTCCAAGAGACAACAAACAACCAAACACAACAAAACAAAGATACAGTAAGATAAGGCAAGGTCCCTCATGTCAAGGCTGGGCAAGGTAACTCAGTAGGAGAAAAATAGTCCCAAAGACAGACAAAGGAGTCAAAAGAGTCAGAGACACACCCCTCCCCTCCTGCTGTTAGGAGTCGCACAGAAACACCACGCTAACAGCCTAACATATACACAGAGGATTTTGTCCAGATTCACACAGGCCCCGAACTTGTTCCTTTAGTCTCTGTGAGCCCATATGAGCCCTACTTAGTTGATTCAGTGGACCGGGTTCTCATGGTGCCATCCATCTCCCTGATGCTTACAATCTTTCTTCCTCTTTTCTGATGGGTTCCCTGAACTACAAGGGGTGGGAACTAAAGGAGACCTCTGATTTAGAGTCTCTCTCCACATATTGTCTGGCTGTGGGTCTCTGCACCCATTGCCATCTCCCGCCAGAGGAGGTCTCTCTGATGAAGACTGAACAAGGCACTGATTTATGAGTATAGCAGAATATCATTAGGACTCACTTCAGTGATTTTTATTGTTGTTACCCAGTCATATTTAGTTCTACCCTGGGTCTCTGGGCTATCCAGTGCCTGGTTCCTGGCCTCCCAGGCAGTGTCATCTGGCCTATTTCTTATGCAGCATCCTTCATACTGACCAACACACTGGAGTTCTATGCTGTAACTGTCTTGGAATTGCCTTTGGTTCTTGGGCCCCTGTGGAGGAGATGAGCTCTTGAAGACCCTCCCTGGACCAGATTTTCAGTGGGACTAGTAGGTGAGCATTACCCCAGCAAGCCTTTGTGCTGTGGAAAGGATATTTTAAGAAAACCCCAAGTAAGATTATTTTAATACAAACCTCTTCTCCTTAAATATTGATTCCACCTTTATCCAAAACATTGATATTGGTTCATTGTGGATTTTTCCATTAATTTTGATTTCTTACAGTAGCACTTTTGCAGAAGAAATAGCTCAGTTACTAAAGACTTTCCATACTGATATGAGAATCTGAGTTTGATCCCTAAGGACCAATATAGAACAAGCCATGTGTGGTGTTGTATGTGTGTTATCCTAGCACTGGGAAGGCAGAGATGGGTGGACCCCTGGGACTTGCTGACCAACCAGTCCAGCACATTTGGTGAGTTTCAGGGCAATTGAGCACCTGACAAACATACCAAAAAATATTGTTTGTCATGACTTGCATTTTGGGAAGACCTTCTTAAATTTTGTATCTACACATTCCATTCCTCTTACCTTAGTTCCGCCCTTGCCTTGAATCAATCAAACTAATTCAAATTTGCTCTTGAAAATTCACACACCTTGACTTTATTATCTATTAAAAGCATAGGTTTTTGAATCCTGAGATGTTCGGAGTGGAATATTATAGCACCTTGAAAAGCATAGAGCCTTTGGGATTTATGGGTAGGAAGTATTGGTGATAGAACATTTTAAGCCTTTCTGTTAGACAGATCGAAATGGAGACTCAAAGGGATCCAATATTCTGGAGAAAGCCACACAGCCAATTAATTCCAGACCTTGTGTCCAAACACATTATATTTTGCTCAAGTTTAGAATTTATTCTGCTACAAAAACTCCCATCTCTGACTTCTTTTCCTCACAGAACAAATCATGTCCTTGTTAAATTTCACTTGGGCATTTTTTTTGGGAATTGCTGAGAAATAATAAATCTGGAGTTCCCTCTGACTCTGAGCATGGTTTTATTCCATCTGACTCTATAAATTGACATGGATTATGGGGTTGTGTGGCATTTAGCTTTATGATAATTGCCTATTTGAATAGCTGATAAGAGTTAATTTATCCTGAAGACAACTAGGAATAAAGGAATAATTGGGTTATAAAATTAAAGCAATAACATCTGTACTTTCTACTACATTGAACATATTTGATGTAGAAAATATTTCAATTAGGCTGAAAAACCTGCAAATGCTCTTCCTTCTTTACATTTTTTTTCCTCAAGAGGGGAAAAAAACAAAGCATAGCACACCAAAAGAAAAATCAAAAGTGGGAAAGCTTGCACACCCTTGATACAGGCACCCTTAGTTGGAAAACTTGCACATTTTGCACACCTTGACACAGGAGAGGAAGCCTTAGGAAGTCTGCCATGGCTAATGAGAGCTAGGTGTGCAGTTCTCTGGGCCTTTAGTTTCAAAAACTAAGTGATCAGTTTCTGTACAATAGCCATTTTACCAGATCAGAGAGTTGGGGATTTCAGTGTAGACACTGAATATGGGGGAAGTCATGAAAATTTTGGTGGTAGTGTAAATTTTTTGAACAAGAAATGACCAGAAATTAGTTTAAAAGTAAACACACAATGAGCTCTAAGTGGGTGGTGATATGAGATGCCTCTCTGTAAGCTGTGAATTATGTTTCATTACCATTGGTAAATAAAGAAGCTGATTTGGCCAATAGCCAGGCAGAATATAGCTAGACAGGAAATCCAAGCAGAGAGGAGGGGGGAAAGAAGGTAGAGTCAGAAAGACACCAGCAGCTGCCAGGGATGCAAGATATGAGGTAACAAGTCATAAGTCTTGTGGTATAATATAAACTAGTAGGAATGTGTGTAGTATTTAGGTGAGCAAACCTGCTTTTCGTCCCACCTGGCTCCAGCATGGCTAGCTTTACACCAGTAATAACAACACACAAACTGTATTCATTTAAACACTGCCTGGCACATTATCTCTAGCCTCTTACTGGCTAACTCTCACATCTTGATTAACCCATTTCTAATAATCTGTGTAGCACTATGAGGTGGTGGCTTACCAGGAAAGATACAGTATGTCTGACCTGGGGGCTGGCTCCATGGCGGCTGCCTCCTTCAGCAAATGCTACTGGTGTGCACCACCACAACCGGCTATAGCCATGTTTAGTGTGTTAATTTAAATGTAAGAGCTATCCAATAATAAGCCCGAGCTAATAGGCCAAACTATTTGTGATTAATATTAAGCCTCAGAGTGGTTATTCACAAACTGTTAGGCAGGAGAGAAACCTCCAGTTACAGGGTGGTGCTTACTTGTGGTCAGCACCTTGTTCTAAACACACATGTGCACTTTGTATGTCCATGTTCTGCCCTGTGCTACCTGCCAATGGAAACTGCCTGAAATACCTTAGTTCAAATTCGAGGACTGGGGGCCACTTCATGTTGTGAATTGCAGCCTTTTGACTGTGTGTTTTCTGTTTGTCATAGAAACACAACAGTGTAATTTGCAGAGAGCAAAGACAGTCTTCTCCCACCATCATTCCTCAGCATTGTAAGCATCTCATTAAAGTATCTCTGGTTTGTATCATGTTAGGATATTTGATTTTTTTAAATGCTGTCAGAATTGCTGGCTTGAGTTTTATAAAAAGAATTAATAGATAGATTTTAACTTGAGGTTAGGAAAGATTTTCCAACAATTTCTGTTATGGTCCTAAATATACCTTGTCTACTTTGTTCTATATATTTATGAGCACTATGATTGTAAAATCAAAGTATCAGTCAACTCATAAAACCACTGGAGAAACCGTATGATCTGGAGAAACTGCACATTAAATATTCAGCTATGATTCAGTCTTCATGTGAAATAAGCATGAACATCCATATCAATACGCACGTTTCCTTTTTGTTTAGTAAATGGTAAAACCTTGCATATATACTAAAGAATGATCCTACAGCAAATTTCTTCATGAAATTTTATATACCTGTGTACCCAGAGTTACATAAAAATGTCTTAGGAGAAAAGAGATTGCAAGCAGGAAAAATTTAAGAAGCCTTGTTACAGGTTATTACACTTTGTGGCTTAAGTTAAATTGCTTAACCTCTCTGAGCCTCAGCTTTCTGGATTTTGTTCAATGGAATATTAACTGATATAAGCCTCTTTGTTTCAGATGCTTTGCCGAGCCTCAAGGAGAGCAGAATAATGTCTGATCTTAATCAGGTCATGATAAAAGGTAGGTACAAATGCCCCCATGAGATAACACTTGAGAACACATGGAACAAAAGAGAATAGAGGGACAGAGGAAGGGACACATCCATTTTGTTAGAAGCAGAAGCTTTACCATGTGGGATTAGAAGGGGACAGGAGAGGGAGAAGTTGGCCTGGCTGTGAGTTATTAGAGGACACAAACCCTCAACCACGCACACCTCTGATTCAGTCTCTTCCTATCAGGGCTGGCTCAGGATTCTAGTCATCTCAGTGACAGAGTGACCAGTGACCGCTGGGTAGGGCACTGTCTGGTCGACTGAAGAAAACAGCCAAAGAAGGGAGCCTGACTTTGGAGCATGCTAGGATCCTCAGTATTTATGGAAAGCTCTAGGTGACCTTTCGAGGCAGGTAGAGTTGAAATTTAAAGTTACATTACACCTCATTGCTTTATTTCAGACTTTCTATAGTGAGTGTGAATATTTGCACGTCTATCCACTAGCATTTAGAAGGTTTTCATCAGCAGCATTTTATGTGTGCCTTTAAAAAATATATTTATTTATTACATATACAGTATTCAGCCTGCATGAATTTCTGTACACCAGAAGAGGGCAACAGATCTCATTATAGACGGTTGTGAGCCACCATATAGTTGCTGGGAATTGAACTCAGGACCTCTGGAAGAGCTTCCAGTGCTCTTAACCTCTGAGCCATCTCTCCCGTCCATGTGTGCCTTTTTAATTCCAAGAGAAGTTAACTGGCTAGAGGAAGAATCTGTGTAAGGCGTCAGGTTGTGTTGGGCAGTAACTAAAGGAAGTCTTGTGGTTTTGTTTTGGGGATGGAAGAAAGTAGAAAAATTGAGAACAATAATAATGGGAGCAGCGTTGGAGTGTGTTGTCTGAAGAGACACTGGAACCATGAACTCCACACAAGGCTTTCTCTGTTTCATCACCTCTAAGATCAGTTTCAATAATCCAGGTAAAGTAAAAAGCTGGCTCCCTCCTTCTTGCAGAGCCTGTATCATATTTAAGGTGTTGATTTCAGAGACAAAGGTGAGCCCTGTTTTTTTATTTGAATCTTGGAGTTGCTATACCAATGATAAATATCAGGTGAAGCTGGATATGTTGGTGGAAGAAAGAGCTCTGGGCACAGCTCTGTCTCTCTCTCTCTCTCTCTCTCTCTCTCTCTCTCTCTCTCTCTCTCTCTCTCTCTTTCTTTCTCTCTTCACTGCATGTTATAGCCCTCAGATATTAGAGCTCTGCTATTAGGTCAGCTTTTGTCCTCACTTTTGCCCTTCCTTACGAAAAATCCCCTCTGGAGTCTGCAGCTTCATCATGGTGTAAGGCTGGTGTGAGACACAGGAACAAGCAACTTGTCTAATGTGATTCATGGTCATCTCAGTGGGCACAGCCTTGGCAGGCCTGAACTGGGCACAAGCAGAGATACTCCTTGCTTTTTTTTAAAATTATCTTCTACCTTTAAAGCTTAAAATAATGAATGCCTAATTTGTGTCTGCCAGAGTGGGGTCGGGAAGGGCTGGGTGGGCTAGTCGACATTATCCCGATTCAGGGACGATTTGGAACAAATGTGAAGGGGATAGCTTATCTTGAAAACCATGACTAGCGCGGTGTGACTGAAACACAGACTCCATGTGGTGCAGAAAAGAACCTCTGGGTAGAGAGTAAACAGGGAGGGCCTTGTGAAGGGAAAGATAATGGGAAGTATAGTTAATATTTTAAAAGGCCTTTTATAAAAGCTAATGGCAGAGGAGACCTTTGCAGGCTATAAAGCGGAGCTTGGTAAAGAACATTAGGAATGGCAACATAGTGCATTAGTTAATTAATTTTTTGCGGTCCTGGGGATCAAAAGCAGGTGCTCACATATGCGAGGCAAGGTCTTTCCCGCTGGGCCGGATTTGTGGTCCCCCTACATGTTCCTAAGATGACAAACCTACTTCTCATGAGTTTGCATGGTGTTACTACTTAAGGCTATAAAGGTTGAACTTTGTAAGGACAAAGAGCATCTTGTTCATCGTGGTGCGTTCGCTCCATCGTACGTTGCCACCCCTGTTTCCTCCAGCACAATCAAATTGGCACGGCAGTTTTATGCGCTCTTGGAGGTAGAAGGCCCAGTGCAAGAGTCGTTCCCTCATATTTATCTTCACGGGAATTGCCCATGGGCACCCTGCGCGCATAGAGCGCAGCCTCTGCCGGCACCTCCCTCCTTTGTAGACAGGATTTTTATAGAAAGCCCTATCAGCGCAGGAGCTCTCTCCACACACTCTGTGTATGCTGATGCCTTCCTCCTCTGTTCCTGCTCTCCAGAGTCTGGGCATGAAGAACGCTGCCTTAAAATGCAATAACTTTCTGTGACACTTTATCATCCCAATAGCAATAAAATGGCCAAATATGGCATTTTTTATTTGTTCCTGCATAGTAGCTAGGGAAACAAGTTCATGGGCACATCTCCTTCTCGGAGAACAAAACTGGCTAAAGGACGCCGTTTTCCCTTTGTAATTTCAGGGTTGCCGTTTCGGTTGACTTACTCTGTTTTCAAGGTCTTCCCTTTTGACCCACATCATCAAAGGACTACGGTCAGCGGCTTGGATTGCAGACATTCTGCTGAGTTAAGTACTATGCAGGAAAACGTGGATGTTCTCTAAGAATCTCCAGGTAGAATTTGTTATTATGTCTGGGAGGAGAGTGAGGGTTCACACATCCTGCCGTCTTACTTTTAACAGTCCATCCAAATAGAAATGACCAGCACTTAGCTCTGGTAATCTCTCTCTCTCTCTGCAATTTTTATCAGAAAGTGTGTGCTTTTAACTTTTGTATCTTTGAAAGTGTCTTTATTTCTGAGGATATAGTTCAGTGCTTTCTTGGCATACACAAAGTCTTCTGTTTAGTACCCAGCCCTGCAAAAGAAAGCGCCCCTTCTCTTCTTCCATCTAGTGGTAATTTAATCACATAGGGGTCATAGTTTGCTGTTATTCTCTGTTAGTGCAAAGAAGGTGCTATATGACTCCACTGCCACCTACCACCAATTCTGGTCAGTGAGAAGTCTGCTGAGTGTGAAATTGTCGATCTTTGTAGAATGTGCATTCCTGGCTCAGTTTCCTTTCCTGCTGCTGTGTTAGGACATTCCTAATAAAAGCAACTTAAGAGAGAATAGTCTTATTTTATCTCGGAATTCATGGTGGGGAGTTCAAGGCAATGGGATCTTGAAGCAACTGATACTGCAGTCTCCACAGGCAGGAAGAAGGGAACAAATAGATTCTTTCTCCATAAGTACCATCTAGGATCCCACCCACGGAATACCGTCCATAGTGGGTGGTTCTCCCCACCTTAGCTGACATCCTCAATGGATATGCCCATGGCATACCTCTCAGGTGATTCTAGGTTGTCAGGTTGTCAACACCAACCAGCACAATTCCCTTTCTTGTGGCTTTTAGTGTTACCTATTTTCCTCCTGATACACTGAAATTTCCTTTAGATGTGTTTGGATGTGCCCTGGCTTCCATTTAAATACCTGGATTCAACACACTTTTCAATATATCTGGAAGACCCTTGGTCATTGCCTTTTGAAGTGTTTTCTGTTCTGCCTCTTGCTTTATCCCACTGTTTTATGTCTTCCCTTGGACATACTTTGCAGTCTGTACAGTTATTCTTCATATCTCTTAAACATTGCTTAATGAAAAAGCACTTTTTATCTTTTTAATGTATTCTGGCTAAATTATCACAATACCTTCCAACTGAGCAATTCTTGGGGGCAGTACTCAGTTTTATCTACCAGTTTAATAAATTTCAGTGACCACAGTTTTAATTTCTACTGTTTGCTTCTCCTCCCCTTCCATCCTCTTCTTCTTTGCTTGTCTTTGTCTCGCCCTCCTTCCCTGTTTCTTTCTGTTGTAACATAGCCTCTTCTGATGGCACCCACACTGTATCCAATCCTCAAGTAATTCTCCTACTCGAGACTCCTAAGTGCTGAGGTTACAGATGTACAACCCCCATACCCAGGTCATTTCCTTTGTTTCCAAGAAACATTTAAAAACATGTTCCATTGTCATTACCATCTTCTGTGTCTCTGTGTACCTTTGGAAACACAGTATTTTCCTTTATCTCTTTCAAGGATATGAGGCATGATTATTTTAAAATTAGCTTCCACTTCCCCTGGTACTTTCATTAATGGTTTCCCAGGCTTTGAGTGAGTAGGACCTCTCAGCTCATGGTAGAACTCACCGTGTTCTACTTTGAATCATAAATTCATGTTCAGAAAAAGTTCTCTTTTTGGGGGTGGCGCTGGTGGTGATCAAATGAAGGGCCTCCATATGCTAGGCAAGTGCTCTCTCACTGAGCTGTACTAAGTCTGCAGTCCCTACTTTCTCTAATTTATCTAGTAAAAGTTTCAGAACATGATCCTCAGAATCCCCCTTTGGCATTACATCAACACTGTATACTTTTGTGGGTGCTGCAATTAAACCCAATGACGTATGCATATCAGGCAGGTGATCTACTACCGAGTCACCCCATACCGTGACTCATGTTCTTAACATGGATACCTGTGATGGATACTGAGGGGAACTGCCCAGATTCTCCCTCAGAATTGAAGCCCTTATTCCCAAGTGCCAACTACCTACTGGGCAGAGGTGAGTCCCTGCTCAGAATGCTCTTCAGCTGATAGGAGCTGCTTGCCCAAGGTTACAGTCCTTCCTTAGAAGCGACTTGGATGGCATTTATGGAGGCTGAATCCCTTTGTTCCGATTCAGGACAGTGACAAAGAGCCACCCTAGACCCAGAGCTCCCTGGAGTTGGCCTCAGGTTTCTGCTTTAGTTCTATTCCGTCCTCTTATCCATCTTCTTCCACTTACTCCCTTAAAGGTGCTAATTTCAAAATGCCCCCAGTAAGTCTGCAGCACGAACTTCTGAGTCTGTGTCCTGAGGAAACCAATTTAATTTAAGACACCACCGTGTAGATGGAGGACATGCAGGCCCTCCCTCAGGGCCTGGCCCACCTGCTTCCCCATAGCGGACACTCAGACATGTCTGTGGAATGACTCCACGCATGAAAACAGACCTGCTTAAATTTTACTGGCTCAATTTTCTCAATCTACATCACCTTTTCACGTTTTATTAATGTAACTTGGACCGTCTAATTTGGACCATCTACGTCTGGGAGATTAATCTTGTGTTAAGGTAACAGAAACCTCTTACAATCTTAAGTTTCCATTTTATTTGAACCATAATGTCACTCGGATGAGCCTAATGTGTTGACATTTTTGTAGTATGTTTAAAGACGAATTGCCCGAGTGCGTGGTACTCTTGTGGGGGGTGAAGACAGGCAACAGCATGATCCAAAACAAAGCATAGGCTATAAATTGAAGTCTGGCACCAGGAAGGAATGGCAGATAGGCAATAAAGAGAGCTACCTTTCAAACATCACTGGGGTTGGTCCAGAACGACCCCTTTGCCTCCCTCAAAGCTGACTCGAAGTCTTTACTGGGCAGGCTTCTCTTGCATTGACAATTAAGATCCTTGTGGCAATGTTCATCTCAGAGGGCCTATTAAACCAAGGGTGCCCTCTGTAAAAGGATGGAAAGTTATATTGATGGAAAAGCCCACATCCAGAGACTCTGCTGTACGGTGATTGAAGTATTTCATAAATGTGCTGTCAGGTGCCTCTCAGTTTTCTGAGAGAACATTCAAATGACATAGTGCCAGGTTTAATTAACAGTAATTAAAATATAAGACTGCCTTGAGTTATTAAGATGGCCACCCATGGCAAATGCTGCTGTTTGCCTATCCTGAATCTTGTTTCTCATGTACATGCTTTCAAATCCTCATTGATTTACCAGCTGTTCCTACCTTCTTCAGCCCATGGTCTAAGGGCAGATTCGGGTTTCTCTGTATAGTTTTTGACATTCCTGTTTCCCTCGGAAGTAATTGTTTTAGATATCCAGATCAAGATAACTGGCTACTACTCTTTGGATGAATGGCTGCCGAAGACAGGGCAGGAGGTGTGTTCAAATGGAGATGGACTCAGCAGATAGTTCTTGCACTGCAGGTCCTCAGAGCTGCAAGACGCCAGGTGCAGAGCAGGTAGAGTTGCATGCGGGGCAGAATGCTGTGTGGGCAGTCTCCACACAAAACAGTCAGACTCTGTCTGTGTTGGAGGAAACAATGAGTCAGGCTTCTATTCCAGGACCCAGAGAAATGAAAGGCCCTCATCTAGAAAAATGAGCAGAGGAATGTTCTTCACACGTGCCATTTACGGGCTGTCTCGACTCAGTCAAACTATTGTAGCAAATACTATAAACTGGCTAGCTTACAAGTAGCAGAAATGTGTTTATCACAAGTATAGAGGATGGAAAATCTACGATCAAGGCATCAGCAGATTTGATGTCCAGTACACCTAATTCCTGAGCTCTAGTTGGTGCTTCCTTGCTGTTCCCCACATGGCAGAAGTAGAGAGTGAGCTTTCTAAGTAAAGGATAAAGGGTAAAACCCTACTCATGAAGGTTTTACCCTTGGAATGTGGTTGTCCCCAGTGTCCCTGCTTCCCAATATGATCATATTGGCAACTGGGTTTTAATATATCAACTTTGAGAGAAGATGCAGCATTCACATCACAGCAGAGCCACAAATTCATTAGCTGCCTTAAGAAAAAAAAAACTATAGCTTAGAACAGGCTGGCAGAACCAGTCACAGCTTCTCGTGGTCTGTTAGTGCTTGTCACAACATGGAAGAACAGCATCAAAAGAACGGACATGACATAGACTGCTGGAGGAGAGAGACATCATGCAAGGGACAGGAGAGGCAATGAAATACATTCTAATGTGTTTTCTCAGTAAGATTTAATGAGGTGCTGCAGTACTAAGAACAAGTGTAGGCCACAGGGAGAAAGGGAATCACCACATGCCAGCAAATTCCTGCTTGGTGACGATATGCCTGCCAGAGTAGAGGACAAGATGAAAGAATTGGGAGAAGAATCTAGGAAATGCTCCAGAAGTAGAACAACAAAGCGAGATGGGGGTGTGACAATGAGACCCAAAGAGTCAGTGAAGATCCAAGAGACCCAGCAGGAGTAGGTACTAATGAAACCATGGAAAACAACTTCCCAGAACTGAAGGACACAGTATGCAGATGGAGAATGTGCAGCAAGGTTCGGCACACTGAATAATAATACTTTAAAACCCCAACTCTATGGAAGCCAGTGTGGGGAGTCCTCAGAAAGCTACAGATAAAGACACCATGTAACACAGGTGCTCTGTTCCTGGGAATGTATGCAAAGAACTTTATATTCATAGACATACTTGTTCATCCATGTTCTTTGATGCTCTATTCATGACAGCTGAGAGAGATGGGACCAGCTAGATGCCCATCAGCTGATGATTAGAGATGGAAAAGGTAGCATGTTAACATAATGGAATTTGTTCATGTGCCCAGAGAAATAAAGTCCTCAAATTCATAGGTAGAGGGATGAAAATGAAAAACAAAACTGTCAAGTGAAGTAGCCCAAGCACAGAAAGCAAATGTCACATGTGCTCCCTCATATGCTAGTCATGGCTTTGAATCTCGACTTTTAAGCATTCAGCTTAGAGTTCATTTGGGAGGGAGATGATTTAAGGGAAGGGGGCAGTAGACAATAGTGTCTCTTAGTTAGGATTCTATTGCTATGATGAAACACCATGACCAAAAGCAAGTTAGTGAGGAAAGGGTTTACTTCATATACACTTCCACATCACTGTTTATCATTAAAGAAAATTAGGGAAAAACTCTGGAGGCAGGAGCTGGTGCAGAGGTCATGAAGGAGTGCAGCTTACTAGATGGCTGTCCATGGCTTGCTCTATTTGCTTTTCTTTAGCCCTCAAGACCATCAGCCCATAGATGGCACCACCCATGATAGGCTGGATCCTCTCATATCAGTGACTAACTGAGAAAACACCAGACAGTCTTGGTTACACCCAGATCTTATGGAGGCATTTTCTCAATTGAGATTATTTCCTTTCAGATTATTCTGTTTGTGTTAAGTGGACATGAAGCTAACCAGTATAGGTAGCATGAAAGCAGAGAACGAGAGCATTGGGGTAGAAAGGTTTAAGCAAGGAGGGGGTGAGAGAATTGGGGAGATGAGGAGTTAGAGGCGGGGTAATCTAAATGAAGCGGGGATGACATGTTCCATGGAAATATACTGTCTCAGAACTAGATGTTAAAATGATGCCACCGAAAACAACACACACCTCAAACTTCCACCCTGATGGGTAGTGTTTGCAGTAGTATCAGAAGGTCCTATGCAAGCTGCTGAGGCCAGAAATGCAGCAGTGGTACTAGCCAGCAATGAACCCTACAAATTAGGATACCAACTTGCCAAGTAAGTTGTGTCCATTTGAGAAATAATTGCACGTATAACTGTTAGGGGAAATAAACAACTGTTCTCTGACTGGATTTGAACTCCGCAAGAGGAACTCTACCTCTGGTACCATAAACCTGTTCAAAATATAATGGCCAGGGAGCTCATACGCTTTTAGTGAACACAATTCTGTTGTTCAGCTGAATTGATCTGTCATTATTTAAAGTCCTAATCAGAGACTCCTCTCCTTCTAGTGAACTATGGGAAATGCAGAAACTCATGACAACATGTGTCAGTGGAGTGTTTAGTTCTGAACATTGTTTCTTTCAAGGCTCAAGGAATATGGCAGGAGAGGAGCAGAAAGGAAGTAAGAACTGAATGGGACAAAGGCTGCAAGATGTCATCGTCTGGGTAATACACATTCATTGCTATCATATGCACTGCCAAGGAATGAACTGGCATTGTCCTCACTGCTGAACTGTCTGCTACCGATACACTGGGGGGGGGGGAGCCATTTCCTCCAGTTGTGTACCCAACTGGTGACTCCGACAAGCTTAGTGGATAGTCTCAATCCAATGGCTCAAAAGATGGCTCGAGCTAATCTAAATGAGTCACGAAATCAAACCGAAAGTCATGAATCTGAGAAAAGACAAATTGGAAGGTTGATAGAGGTGAGAAGGATATAAGGAGGGGGGGGGAGAGAGAGAGAGAGAGAGAGAGAGAGAGAGAGAGAGAGAGAGAGAGAAGTAACCAGATCATATAGTGTGTATATGTAAAATTATCAAAGATTCACTTAATAACAAAAAAACAACAAACCTCCAAAGTATTTGCTTTGGGTTTTAGTTTAAAATGTCCCCCATAGACTTGTATTTTTAGTGCTAGGGGGCTGTGGAGCTTTCTAGAAGTAGGGTCTGGCTGACAGAGGTAGGCTGTGAAGGGTGGATTTTTAAAGTCTGGAGCCTGATCCTGGTACCTGTCGTGTTCTCTCTGTTGTTTGAATCTCTATAATGTGAGGAACTAGCACTGTACACTACCACTACCGTGAACTGCCTCACTCTGCCATGTCTTCCCCACTGGGGTGGACAGACACCCTCTGAGACACTGAGCCAAATGAATCTTCCCTCTTGGGAGATGCTTTTGTTGGGTATTTTGTCTTAGTGGCACAAAGGTAACTAATACACAGTACCCTAACACCTGTATCAGAATACGGATAAAAAGAACAGCTGAAAAGCAAAAACAAGAGAAGTCTAAAATTAAAAACAAACCCCAAAAGTGTTATTAGAGTGTGCACTCCCAAGTCTTGGTGTGATGGATGACCTTTGGCTCTCTCAAGGGGAAAACACACCAACTTAGGATTCAGTACATAATTAAAGTATCAATATGTAAACCAGCAGAATAAAGACATTATCAAATGCAGAAAGGCCCAGAAGGGACTCTCCAAGGAAACAGGATTTGTCAGAATACTAAATTTCTAGAACATGTTGAACCAAATGAAAAATAAGTGAAAAATAATTAGTTGTGAAAGAAAAATTGACCTGCAGGCAAAAAGCTATACAAGAAAGAACATTTCCTCTGCAGAGCAAGGGCTGGGTAGTGAACCAGCTACACAGCCATCGCCATGAAACCACTATTGGTTTCCAATTTTTAGAATCTACATACGGATGAAGCTCAGAAGACTTAATTATCACTGGAGCACAAAATGCAAACATTGTAAATTTAATATTGTAAAAGCCAAAACTCAAGAGATGTTGGGAACTAGAAAGAGACAGAGGAGTGAAAAGGCAGAATGCTTTGACCAAAGGGAAAGATTCAGGCAATTTAACAATCCTGTTCCGCTTACTCCTAGCAAGAGTAAAGACAAGGATCCTCCTTTGCAATGAAGGAGATTTTGTGAAAGACGATCCTAGCTTCTTATGCTATTATTAAATCAATGTCTTGACTTGATGTCATGAAAGCATCAACTTACAACTTCAGTGTTGCATGCCAATGCAGAAGTAAGAACAGGGAGGTTAACACCACACACGTGCGATCGATAAAGCTTCTCAGCACAGGCGTTCTGTGCTATGTCCTGTCCTAGTCTGCTTTCTAGTGCTGTGATAAAACATTCTTCCTAGAAAAAATGTAGAGAGGAAAGAGTTTATTTCAGTTTGTACTTCTACATCAAAGTCCATCATGGCCTGAAGTCAGAGTCCTTGGGACTCAAGGCAGGAACTAAAGCAGAGGCCGTGGAGTAAGAACACTGCTTACTGACTTGATCAATGATTTGCTTAGCCTGCTTTCTTATGTAACCGAGAATACCCCTCCACCACCCGCAGCAGCCCTCCCTGACCTTGTGGCATGGCACCACCTACAGTGGGCTGGGCTTGCCCTCGACAATCCTTAATAAAGAAAATGCCCCAAAGCCTTGCCTAGAGGCCAATCTAATCAAGACTATGCCTCAATTAAAGATCCTTCTGAACAGAAGATCCTTATTTATATCAAGTTGACAAAAACAAAAAAGCCAAATCCCTAACTAGTACAACACACACACACACACACACACACACACACACACACACACACTTAAAATGGAGGGACCTTTCTCAAAAGAGAAGCGCCCTTTCATTAAGAATTTACATCACAATCACTTTAATTCACCGAGGCATTGAACAGATCACCACAGTAGCCAATTAATATCAAACACTTAATTTTGTCAGATGTGTGGGTTTGTTTACATTTAATTTGTAATGCTTTTTAGCTATGTGATAGTTAACTGCTTTTTAAATTCATCCATATAACTCAGGAGGGACCCATGTGGCGGTGATGCTACTTTTCTTCTCCCTTTTCTTGCCCCTACAATTCCTTCCTTTCTCTTTTCCTCCTTCCTTTGTTCCTTTCTATATTTCTTCATTTCTTTCTTCCTATCTTTCCATACTGAGCTAGTGGACCCACCCATGCTCGCTAAGTACCCCTAAGCTCTAGGCTGTTTGTTTTCCCTTGACTGCTTCCATCCCAAATGTAGCAATGCCTTGGCTCAGAGTATTTGATGCCAGTGGTTGCCCGAGCTGAAGACAGAGATGGATTCCCTCTTCTCCAGCAAGGTCGCTGTGTGGATAGGTCTCTGTTTAGTAACTACCTACATCTTTGTACCTCCAAGTGTGAGCCTTGTTCCAGCAGCATCAGAATGTCAGTGTAGAAGCTTGGGCTTCAATTCAGGACCCACTGAATCAGAATCTGCCACCTTCACAAGGTGCTGGGCGATTTCCTGTGAAAGTAAGCTCTCAGTGGAGCTCACCATTTTTCCTTGAGGCTTCAGAAACCACAGCATGGCATTAAACACAGGGCATCCTCATGGTGCTCCCTGGTTAGCCCAGACCAAGCGTTCCTTCTTTGAGGACCATCAGGCCTGGGCCCTTATGCAGTGTGATATTCTCTATGCTTCTTGACAGCTCTCTGGTGGCTGAGCGCTCCTGCCCAAGTACTTGTTGGACCTTTGTGTTTACACCTTCCTATATCGCCCCCTCTGTAAATCAGAATAGCGACGACTCTTTTCTTAGGGCACTGTAGCGAGGCTAGCACATATTCATCAGTATAAAACACGCCGTATAGAGTAACATCTCAATAAATGTGATTATAATTACGCGCTATTATCAAAGAGTCCTGGGTGATAACAGTCAGCAAGAACAGGCAGAGATGTTAATGGTCTCCAGCCTCAGCTGTCGTCTGGTTCATTTCCCTCATCAATAGCTCATTACTTGATTGTCAAGTCACAGACGCTATAAGCTACACACCATCACACCGAATAATAACAATTACCCCAGGTCTCAAGTGTAAAGCATTCCAGAACCAAGATCCCTGTAACCCTGAGAGGAGTCTGTTCTTTGAAGATGGCATGGCGAGGGACAGAGCTTTGGCATGGGAACATGTCTTTCTCATTCTGTTGGTACAGAACACTTTGTCCCCGCACAGCTGAGCCATCCTGCTGTGTGTCCTGATGTTTCACAAAGCCCTAACAGCCCGTTTCCTTTGTTTTTTTCTTTGACCCATTTCTTGACGTTCTGCCTGTTCCTTAGAGACTTAGGGGAGTGTCCGTAGAACAAGCTGGTGCACAAATCTCACAGGCTGCACCGGTACTGAATTTTCTCTCTGTTCCCATCTCTCACCCCCAAACTGAAAGCAAGTAACACTCTTGACACTATGCCAAGGTTACCACTTTCCCAGGACCATGTTCTGTCACATAGACAGGCAGACTTCCTGTTCAAGACAGCACACACGTCTTGTCCTGTCTGAGACCCTGCAGCACCTGGACTTAATGTCCAAGTAGGTTTCCTTTCTGTCGAAATGATTTTTTCCTTCAGAATCTAGAAAAGAGAAGACATGGTGTGTATATGGGAGAATGAAGCACGGTTAATAAAAACTAAGGGTCAGAAATTGGGGTTCAACCTGAAGATCTGAAAAGCAAAACAGTCAGCCACTGGTTCCTACCTTGACCTCAGTCTGAAATTGCGATCCTGCCTCGCAGAATCTCAGAATGAGATTGTGTTGAGAGCTGTTTCCTCCTGTTTTATAATCCTCTCTTGGGCTGGGATTAAAGGCATGCACCACCCGATTTCTATGGCAACTAGTGTGGCTACTGGGATTAAAGGTGTGTGTTACTGTAACATGGTCTGTAAGGCTGACCAGTGGGGCTGTTTTACTCTCAGATCTTCAGGCAGTCTTTACTGAAATACAATTGAAATGCCACTGCAGGAGAGGGCTTGGGTATAAACATAATCTAGTAATAAGAAGGTCCATAGTGTGTGTAAGAGAGATTACATTTTCTAAATACCACAAGGAAACACCCCCAGGTCAAATGGTGAAAAATAAAGGATTGAAAGGGAGCTATCATTATGACGCTCTTACTATGTGAACGGTTGAATATGCCAACCAGTGCTATCCTAAACTAGCCATCTTCGGGTGCCACTCCTGGGTAACTTGAGGACCCATCTCCCCTGTTCTTGTTCTGATAGAGAAGGCCATATGCTGGTGCCAGCCCTGCCCTGGGTGAGTTCCTGAGAGGCGAGCACATTCCCTCCAAGAACATGCCATATGTACAAGAGGCTGCTCCAAGGAGAAGCAAATTTGCACATCCCACTCAAGGGGGAATGGCACGGATGGGTGTTAGGAGCCCCCAGATTTCCTGCTTTTCCTTTGAGGTGCTTTAAGAAGGAGCCCCTGACTCATTGCAAAGAATTCAGGAAGCGGGAGATGGTCAGGAGGGGCTGGTCACAAACAGGGGCTTTCTTTTTGATCCAGCAAGTTGGTTATAGATTGCTTAGCTCCTGCTTATCTTGTCTCAGGAGATCTGTAGAACATTTGTGGGGTGAATCTCTCAGCCTCAGTTGAAAGCACAGGTAAAAAAAATTTGAGGAACTTTGTTTCCCCTCAGTAAAATTGAGTCCACTTTTCCAGCCTCCATTTCAGCTGTGACTTGGAGTCCATTGTACAATTCTTCTGAATTGGGTTTGGAAACATGGCTGCAGAGTGTTGGTGTGAACTTGTCCAAAGGACATGCCTGCAGTCTGGGCTTGCCTTGGCCAAGGAGATCAGGAAGATTTTGGATCAAATGACCATGTACGGGATTAATGTTTAAAAATATTTCTATATTTTTGAAAATTGGAAAGCTTTCCCTAGAAATTGGGACTCTGAATCCTCCTGAAGCAGTGTACATTTTTGTGATGTTAGACCTGCTTTATCATAAGAAAGTATTTAGAGCATGTTTGCACGTGTTATTTTTTTTCCAGCAGCTAAAATTGAACTGTGTGGTTTGTATGAACTTAATTCTGAGCTTCATTTCTCCTGGGGGATTTTAGGAAAAATATGTGCAGCCTCCAGTACAGTTGGACTTTTAAATTTGTTCATCGGTACGTAATAATTGTACACCTTTATGGGTTTCAGTGTGATATCTGAGCATGGGTACACATGCACAGTGATTTATAGGAACTGGGGTGTATCTCAGCTTGAAAACTTAAATTTATATTGGGAACATTCAAAGTCTATTCTCCAGCATTTTTGATATTACAGTAAATTATTAGTAATTATAGTCACCTTAGCATGCTATGGAATGACGGAGTTTGCTTTTCCAACAGTGTGCTTTTATGCTCAGAGCATAGGAAAATTGTGGGAAGGAATCCTCAGTCCTGGCTGGCTGGCAGACACAGCAGATTTCCCTGAATCTTCTGAGACCAGGAGGACTTTTCCTGGAATTCTGGGAGGAATGGCGGTCAGGGACTATGTGGGGCCTGGTAGAGTTTCTTAGTAAATGGGCAAGAGGGCCACAGAGCCAGGTAGAAGTTATGCTCTCTATATTTCATCCTGCTGTGATGTCAACTTGTCCCATCCCCTTCTACTACCCTTCACAGCAGCCGGACATGCTGCTATTTGTCTGGTCCACTCTGGGGATGTTAAAAATATTAAACAGTAGAGAAGATACTACCAGAGGAACATGCTCCCTTCTATTTCTCCCAAAGGACAGATAGTAATGGGTCTCTCTCTTCAGCTAAGGAGACAGATGGAGTAGGAAAGCTAAGAGAGGCCAAATTTGAGATCTGGAAAGAACTGCCACAGGGCTCAGAAGATGTAAATTGCTCAAGGGGCGAAGGATTGGGGTGGGGGGGAACAAACATCTAAAGTCCCCTAGATCCTGATCCACTTATTTTAAGAAGAGTGAGAAGCTCGCTCAGAATGGCTGGGGCACAGACTGATATGGGATGCTGAGACTGTTCGGTTCCACACAAGATAACCATCAGGACCAGGGAGTGTGCTTGTCAGGACCAATTTCCTCCTGTGAGGACAAGACAGGTAGCTATTGTGCTTAACAATCCAGCATGGCAGGGCCTACCAGAGGCAGTGAATGGAAGACTCAGGGTAGAGGAAAAGTCCTGAACAGGATTGTAAAGCAAACTTGAAGAGCCTGGTGAGGGACTAAGTGGTGGTCCAAAAGGAAAGCCAACAAGGCTGAGGCTTGGAGTGACGTTGCCTTGGAGCTAGGAGGGAGTGCATAGAACTAGAGAATCAGTTCTGTCCTTCCCTTCAAGATTTTATCTTTGACTTTTACCCATGATGAGAACTATTTGAGGGAACATTCTTTGACTGCATGCATTTGCTTGATCAAGTGTTCATGGATCTCATGGCGGGCCTGGCATAAGGAGCTGGGTAAGGCACACTGTGAAGTCAGCTTTGGGACAGAATTGTTCTTCTTCTCCAATAGAGGCAGCCAAAATGCTGCATCCTTCCTAGAGAGCAAAGACAGCATCAATAAAAACTAAAAATGAAAGCAAGAAATGCTGTTGTCCTTTGGAGATCAACTTCAGGTTCTTCCACTTCAGGCCTCGTTCCTGGGTACCAGACAATGTCCTCTGAGCTTCAAGGACAGTAACCCGAGGGGTCTCCAAGTAAGACCATCAGGAGGTGCCTAAACGATGAACAAAATCATCAATCAAGGACCACAAAAAAACCTAGCAAGCAGCATAGTTGCTGAGCAGGAAAAGACTTGCATTTGCTTGCAAGCAGCTCAGACCCAAGGGAGATGGGTGAATCTTTGGAATCACTTGGAGGGACAAAGAGAGACAGGGGGGATCAATACCCACCGGCAGCCTGGCTTCTGCTGCCATTGCCAGGCCTGCTCAGTGACACCTGGCTGGGTTTCTGCCCTGCTGGGACGTGGCTGTCTTGCTGCGTGGGGAGGGCGATTCCTCCTTCTGACAGTTTCCTGGAATCATTTGGTCTCACGGCTGCTGTCTCTGCCTCCAGCAGGATTTAACAGGCTGGGGAGAGTTGAGGCTCAGCTGCTTTTTCTGTAACTTTTTTTTCTTTCTTCAGGTGCCAGCGGGCCTTCATCCTTCTAGGATTCTAAGCTGTGGCTTCCCTGAAGGCTGATGTCATTGTTCCAGAGCCCAGAATAGAAGGCTCACTCTTGACTATCATCTCTCATATCGTCAGCCGCCCTGTTCATCTTGATGACTTCTCTCTCCTCCTTACCAGCCCTTCTGCAACTCCTCCAAACCTTTAACTGTCTCCCTGAGCATCTCACCTTTGTCCTGTGTTCTTCATTTTCATATTTTCTGCTTGGACCACACTATCTACCTGCAAGACCTCACAGGTCTTCTCCAGGCTGAAACTTCTTGCCTGAATTTTGATATACCAATTATTTATTTTTTATTGATGGATTTTTCCCTTTAGAAACTATTTGTTGACAATTTCTGCCATGTCTGTCCCTACCCTAAGCAGAGAAGATGTGATCCTTGCTCTCAGGAATTCCCCAACTTAGCCTTTTCAGCTATCTGTTAGATGACTGGGCTTTCTAGAGTCTTAGCCTTGTTCTAGTTTGGACTTAACTATATATTCACCTAATTTGGCCAATTTTGCCAAACACCCCTGAGCTCTGGGGTGGCTCAGGGATGCACACCTCTCTTGTGCATCATTCCCAACATCCTCGCCCTCTGTATCATCATCTCATTAGCCATTTATATTTATTCCCATATTTGGAGCACAAGAAACAGAAAAGTAAACAGAGCTTTTGTTTCAAGAACCATTATTTCATTCTAAATGCCATGTTCACTTTTTTTAAATTAGGTGTTCAAGGTTCTTTAAAAGAGACCTGCATTCATTCACACATCTGAATGTATTAATACCAGATCAGGGCAGTGAAAAGAACCAGATACCCTCCCAACCTACTCAATGTCAAGGTCAAGAGAATATCCATATTACCAACTGTGTAGACAAACAAAACCATTGCTCTTTCCTTTTCTTACTTTGGTTGGGTCCAGGGCCTTGGGTTTTAAGCAAGCATTTCTTACTGAGCTGCATTCTCAGTCTGAGAAACCATTTTAGGAGAGGAACACAGAGGGAAGGAAATGGTGGGCTATATGTTGACATTCTCTGTCATTCTAGACATGACTCTCAACCTCCACTGTAACAAAGAGAGAAGACTCTTCTTGACATTCTCTGTCATTCTAGACATGATTCTCAACCTCCACTGTAACAAACAGAGAAGACTCTTTTCTAGAAAAACCTCTAAACAATTCTAGGTAGTACTTGAATTTAAGTAAAATGGCTCCTTGGTGACTCCATGACAGCCAACAGCATTGACAACATGTTTTCTGATATAAACTGTTTTACAAAGGACTTGTATCTTTTTACTACAGAGCATTACATTCTGAGCAGAAACCTAATAATGTTTGCAGCAGGGATTTAAGAGGCTCTGTCATGGAGTTTAAAACAACTGTGATCTATTATTTTTAGTACAATGAAAGACCTGGGAGAAGAAATAACATTTTCAATTTGATTTTATAGCCCCCCAAGTTGTGTTCATATTAAATGAAATTTAGAAATTTGTATTGAGGAAAGACCAAAGACTTTAGACTCACATGTGTTTGAATTTAGCCATTACTTGCAAGAAAATACTTGGGCAAGTGGTTTGCTTGAACACACACACACACACACACACATCCCCTGTCCCCCCACATTGTAACAAAAGGTAGAATAGAATCTGATGTGGGAGCCCCTCTGTATGCTGTGAATAGGTTTTGTTATCATTGGTTAATAAAGAAGTTGCTTTGACCTATGGCAGGGCAGAATATAGCAAGGCAGAAAATCCAAGCAGAGATAGAGGAGAAAAGAAGGTGGAGTCAGGGAGATGCCATGTAGCCACCAAAGGAAAAGGATGCCACAGCCTTGTGGCAATACATAGATTAATAGAAACAGGTTAATTTTAGATGTAAGAGCTAGCTAGAAATACTCCTGAGTTATTGAGCAAACAGTGTTGCAATTAATATAGTTTCTGTGTGATTACTGTGGTCTGGGCAGCTGGGAAACAAAGGCATAGTCTCCTTTTACAAGAGCCTGAGACATAGACTGAAATACCAGATACTTTAGGTTATATGTGGCAGAAATGCAACTTAAACCAGCTTAAATAACACGAATATATAACTGAAACGTTCAAGATTAAATTGGTTACAGGAATAGCCAGATCCAGAGATTCTGACGTTGCCCTAGGATTCGGTCTTTGTCTTTATGTTTTGCTTTGTGATTTGAATATGAGTTGTCACTCAGCAGGCCCATGTATTTGGACTCTTGGTGTCCAGCTGATGGGTCTCTTTAGAAAGGTGGTGAAGCCTTCTGGAGGGGGAGCCTCTCTGGAGGAAGTGGGTCACAGAGGCAGGGCATTGAAATTTCATGGCTCAGCTCATTTCCTGTTCACTCTCTACTTCCTGACTTCAGATGCTACATGAACCAGCCTCCTACTCCCAGTGTCGTGTGTGCACTAGGTGATGGACTGTGAGCAGAAACTAACCTTGCTTCCCTCCAGTTAGTTGTTCCTTGTCATGGATTTGGTCATAGCCATGACTTAAGTACTTGGTAGAGTGCCTTCTGTTTGGCTTCATCCTTCAAACATCCCCAGTGGCAAGGAGGCTATTTCCCGGAGCTGGTACAACAGAGAACCGAAAGACGGTATGCTGGTATGCCAGAAGTCAGCCAGTAAATCTGATAAGGGCATACACAGAGTGTGGAGTGCTTGACCGGGAGTGACATTTGGGGAAAGTATGAGAAAAAAAAAGATATTTCATCTCCACCAAAGCCACTCAGAGTAGGAAGCCCCAAGATTGCGATCTCCATCCGATAGATAAAGACACGAAGGCTTGTATGAGCTTCTTGTTGCTGCTGTGACATGTTACCATAACTCACTGTGTTAAAGCAACTCAGGCTTGTTATCTGGCTGTTTTGGAGTTCAGAAGGACTCTGAAATGAACCACAATAAGATAAAATCAAGGTGTAAGTCCCAGTATAGTGAGTGGTTCACGTCTATAACCCCAGCATTTGAGAAACAGATGTACTGATATGAGTTCAAGGCCAGGCTAAGCTATGGTGTGAGACATTACTTTAAGAACAGAGGCAGCAGTGGAAGGAGGAGAAGGAGGAGGGGGAGAATAAGAGGAATAGGAAAGAGGAGGAGGAGATGTCGTCAGTGGGTTTGAACCCTTTTGGGGGCTCTAAAGGAGAATCTGTCTGTTGCAGTCCCAGCCCTTCCCACTTTCTAAACTACAGCATGGCACTTGGTCTCTCTCAGACTCTGACTTCCTGTTTTCCCCTTTCTGTATAAGGACAGTTACACTTAGTTGACCCAGTGACCCAGGGCCATCATCTCCCCATCTCAGGAACCCACTTTGAGTCACATCTGCCAAGTCACCTTTGCCATCAATCGCGTTATATTCTCAAATTCTGAGCATTAGGACTTGGGTGTCTTTGTTGAGGGCATCCCATGCAGGCTTGTTAATGCTGAAGCTCCCTATACCTTAGGGCTCAAGTATGACTTGAACTGAGGCCATTGGTTCTGGGGTAGGAAATGTAGATTTATTACAAAGTATGTGTGGCCTCAGTCAGGCATCTCAAGGCTTCTGTCTTCATGTATAAAATGGACATATTATATAATCATAAAATGCAAGCTTGCCTTAAAATGCTTGTTATAGTGCCTGGCCTATAGTAGGGAATAAATGATGCTGTGTATCTATTCCCATTCTCTTATTAGTATTTGTGTTTGTCACATTATATATCTCAAGATGGCTTTGAGCTCATGGTCTTCCCAGTGGTGCTTCTTGCTTGACGATTTTCAACAATCTTCCAACTGCCCTCTTGGAAATTTGGTTCAGGGAGCCCTGAGGAAGATCGAGTAATGTGTGTGTGTGTGGTGGGGGTAGATGGAGCTCTGGGATCTAACTCTGCTATGTGACTGCAAAGAACTGAATTTTCTCTAGATTTCAGCTCTCTTACAAATGAACACAGTAGGTCCTTTCCCTCCAGAATTAAATGGAAAATCTTGTGGTCAACCTCAACAGCTCCAACCTTCTTTCCCTGACATGTTTCTACTATCACCTCTCCTGTACCTTCCTTCTTCCTACCCTTCCTCTCTCTTTTAAGAGAAATCGAGGGTTTTCCAGGGGCTCTGGGGTCATTTGCACTCTCCTTCCTTAACTGTTACAGTACCCAGTACCCATCAACTCATCTAAGTGGTAGTCCTGAAATCTAAATGTTAACGGTTTCATCTGACCATCGACAGTCTTCCTTAATCAATAAAAATCCCACTTTCAGAATAACTGTGGATATGCCACCAGATCCTTCATCTCTGTCTGTGGTCTAGAGCAGGGACCTGGGTCACCTTAGAAGAACCTATGCCACTCCAGGGGCAGGGAACTTTGTAAGGCGCCTAGAGCATCTTCCTACCAAGCAGGGCTCTATCCATTGAGCAGGCTGATGCTGATGCTGATGTCCTCATTCCCTTTCATGCACTGGTGGCTTTCAGCCTGATACTGGAAGTGCAATATACTCGTAAGTAATGATGTCTTATTGAAGTGTAAAGATTTTCCCATTTTGCTGCTTTATCCTGAATTTCAAGTATTTTGCAATTCACTTATGTTAGAGAGACCTAGTGGCCAAACATTTCCTGTAAATAACTGGTGCCATCTTCCTCCTTAACCGTGAGAAGAGAGATGAGGTATGTCACCTCAGGTACAGGCCAGGCAGAGAAAATTTCAGACCTTGTCATTGTAAGGATGAAACAACCTTTTGCCTTCCGCATGGTGGATCCATGGTCAGAAGCACTCGTGGTTCCGTTTGCTACATCTGTTCAATTAATATTGCCTGTGTTAGACGATCACAGAGCTCTTGGATTTTTGCTTAAGGACTCTGGAAATCTTTAAGCTAAAACAGAGGCTAGCAATAGAAGATCTTCAAACAGGGGTTAATAGAGGTGTCTGTTCTCATCACTAACACATACTTATTATGTGAGCTACGCTCTGCTAAGTGCTTGTCCCAGGTTATCTTCATTAAGCAGTCTTAGGAAATTGTTGCAAGGCCATGTGGACAGACAGATCTGATGCTGATTGGAACTTTCCCCCACCTAGCATCAAGTCCTGTTTTGAACATATTCATGGAAAATGAATCACCAAGCTTGCTCAAGCAGGTTATTTCAGGTGCATAGGTTTTGTGGTAGTTAGTCTCAGTGGTCAGAGTGATGATATTGAGACGCACACCTCTGGCAGAACTTGTAAGAGAATTTCTGGAGAGAATTGACTAGGGCAATGACCCATTGTCAATGTGGCAACACCATCGCACATGCTATAAGCCCAGAGAAGTGAAATAAAAGGGAAGGAAGGAAGGAAAGAAGGAAGGAAAGAAGGAAGGGAGGAAGGAAGGAAGGAAGGAAGGAAGGAAGCCAATTTAAATGGTCGTTCTCTCTCTCTCTCTCTCTCTCTCTCTCTCTCTCTCTCTCTCTCTCTCTGTGTGTGTGTGTGTCTATTTCTGTCTCACTCTCTCCACTCTCTCTGTTGCTGTGTGTTTGTCTGTCTCTAAACATTGTGCCATGAGATGCTATTATGCTGTGCTCTAATAGGCCTTCTCCATCATGAGGAAACAATCCTTCCTCCTTCATGCTGTTTTCCTTAAGTATTTCCTCAAGCTCTGTCACAGCGACTAAAGGTCTGATTTACACAGGAGGATTTATCCTTTGTTGTGGTAGTTCGCTCATGACCAGAGTGGCACAGAAGACTGCTGGAGAATTCTAGGCAGGGTCACTGCTGTGTACGGTGTCAGTGTGGGGGCAAGCACATTGCAGGGCTTTCCGGCTTAGCTGTTCTGCAGTTGCGTGGCCTTGGGTGGCCATTTAATCTCTCTCAACCTCAATTTGCCCTTCTCTTAAAAAGTATATAAAATAGGTTTTCACTTCCTAAGGTTGTTTGGAGATAGCGGTGTGTGGTAAGTACCAACATTTATCATCGGAAGTCTCTGAAGAAGGCTCCACCAGCCTCACAGGAGGCTCTATGCCGTCTCTTAGTTGTACTTTTGAGATGAGACACAGCACGAAGTGGCCATGTTTACTTCTTTTCTTAATTTTTTTTTATCTATTTTTATTTCACGTGTGTTTGTGTTTTGCCTGCATATATGGTCTGTGTGAAGAAGGTATTGGATTCCCTGAAACTGGAGTCAACAGGCAGCAATGAGCTGCCATGCGGGTGCTGGGAATTGAACCCAGGTCCTCTGGAAGAATTGCTGAGTCATCTCTCCAACCCCATTTCTTTCTCTAGTCCTTCCTCATGCACTAGTTGGAAAGGTTCTGGTGGTAGAGGGTGACCAAGACACTGGGTTTCTCTGGGTTTTCAAGCATTGTCTCTAGCACAGGAATCTGCATGTGGTGACTTGAATGAAAATTACTCCCGTAGGCCCAAAGGTCCATATTTAAAAGACAATGTTAAAAGATGTGGCCTAGTTGGTGTAGGTGTGGCTTTGTTGGAGGAAGTGTGTTATTGGGGCTATGGGCTTTGAGGTCTCAGATGCTCAAGCCAGGCCCAGTGTCTCACTCTCTTCTGCCTTTCAAACCAAATGTAGAACTTTCTGCTCACTGACAGGGGTTCAGACGATTTCTTTGAAAATAGAAGCAGCCTCCTTTGGGAACGTCTGTACTTGCTATTCCTTCTGTTTGTGTCTCCAGCATCCTTGTGAAACCTTACCCCCACCACAGTGTTATTTATTGATAGGCAACACATAGAGAAAGCCATTATGTTCTGAGGACTCTGACATCAGCAGTGGGACAAGGGCTCCTTCCCATCAATGTGGCACGAGAGCTGGCTTCCTCCTTCTACTTTGTAACAATAAAGCAAGACCTGTACAGTTATATTTGTTTCATTTTGTGTTTTTGACATAGACTCTTGCTATGTAGCCCAGGCAAGCCTGAAATTTACAATCCTGCTTCACCCTCCTGACTACTGAGATGACTGGTGTGTGATCCCATACCTTGCCAAGTGCCCTGTGTGCACTAGACAGCTAGCCCACAGCAGGTGTCCTGTAACACGAGGGCCTGCTTGTTGGGGTTTCTGTCCCTCCTAGTCCTCCCAGCCGTTTAGTCCCAGAGAAAATCACACAGAGAGTCTACATTAGGTTATAAACTGATTGGCTCATTAGCTCAGGCTTCGTATTATCTCTTATAACGTATATTAATCCATTATCCTTATCTATAATAGTCACATGATTCAGTACCTTTTTCAGCAAGGCAGGTCACATCCTGCTTCTTCCGTGATCTGTGCAGGACTACAGAAAGAGCTTCCCAGAATTCTCCTGTTCTCATTGCCCTGCCTCTATTTCCTGTTTGGTTGTCCCGCCTACACTTCCTGCCCGGCTATTGACCAATCAGCATTTATTTAAAACATGATTGACAGAATACAGACAATTCTCCTGCACCAGTGTCAAGTCTGCTGGCACTTTGATCACGATTTTTACTGTGTGTAAACTGCATGAAGTCTTTTCTTACAGCAGCCAGAAGAGACCAAGTCAGAATTCTATTCCTTCATCTTGTTTTCCAGATGTCTTATCGTCTGGGTTGGACCAAAATGTTACTTCCTCACCCCACAGAAAGGCTTTTCCTTAAGATCTTGGAAATGCGAGCCACTACTTTGAAAGTGTAGTAGGTCAGTCTGTCAGTCATCTATTTATTGAGATCCTCACTTGGTACTGGTAGACATCAGGGATTTTAAGATAAACAATCCAGGTCCCTCTTTCCCAAAGGCATTTCTATTTGGTAGTGTAAAGTCAGCTAGTAAATATGCAAGTATCCACATACTGTAATTTATAATATGTGCTTAAGAAGTGCTTGAAATACTTTGGTGTGGAACCAGTCACGCTGGGCTGGATTGTCTCACGTGACCCAATGACTCTGTCAGGAGTTTTGATCAATTCTTAAACAGCGATAGTGGGCAGCACACTTCCTTCTTTATCACAGATTGCAATTCAGTTTTATTAAAATTATCCTGAGGTACCAGGCTGCTTTTTGTCCAATATTAAGCACAATATTCTTGGTGATGGAGAAGGAGGATGGTCTATTAAATCTTTCTTTCCTGTCCCTCCTGGATTTAAAAAAAAAAAGGAAATGCCCAAAATAACCATCAGAGGCCAGTCTTTATTCAATCAGAGGGGAAAGACAAGAAAAGGAAGAAGGCATCTTGTAGAGAAATAATTCAGACCCCCAGCCCAGCAGAAACAATTGTTATGTTCAAGTTGCTGCATCTTCAACATTCTGAAACATCTGTTGAACTTGCTAGAAGGCTGCAAATGTGCCTGACACTGGATCACTGAGTGTGCATGTGTTTCTTCAGGGTTGTCTAGTCACATGCATTTATTATCAAATATGTCTTGAGAAGCATAAAGACAAGAGAATTGGTGTGGGACAAGCTGAAGAAAGCACAGGTTTGATGACAGTTTAATTCCCTGCATATAATGATGAAGATGAATCTTTCAACATAAGGAAAAAGTTTTCATTCTTAAGACTTCACTCCAAAGTGCTCCTTGTTCTCAACTGAGATATGAACTCGCTATGAACTAAATTATGGACTCTCAATATTGAGTTACCAGAATTCTAGACACCAAAGCAATGGAATCTGGAGATGGGGACTTCAGGGGTTAGCTTCTCATGCCAGAGTTTATGCCTTTATAAGAAAAGGCACATAGGAATATACTCAAAGGAACTGAAGTCTTTATACTATGGAGACACCTGTACATGAATGTTTACTGTTGCTTTACGCATAATAGCTCAATCACGGAAACAGCATATGTCCATCAACACATAAATGGATAAAGATAATAAATACAGAAAGGGATTTTATTCACTTGTAAGTAAGAGCAAAATGACAACATTTGCAGGAAAATGGATAGAAATAGACACCATCATATTAAACAAAATAAGCCAGATTCAGAAAGAAAAGCATAGCATGTTTTCTCTAATATATGAAATCTCTCAATCTCTCTTACTTTCTTATTTTTTTTCTCTCTCTCTCTACTACACACACACACACACACACACACACACACACACACGTAGGAAAAAGGACTTCTCTAGGTAAAGGAGGCCCTTGACTGAAGATGTCTTTGTAAAACTGGATCCCCACCTCTGAGGTAAGGGGCAGGTCCAGTGGGGCATATCTGCAGCCCCAACACTGGCAAGGTAGAGACAGGCTGATCCCTGGGTCATACTGGACAGCCAGGCTAGCCAATGGTGGACAATAAATTTGTACAAAGAAGAGACACAGGAGGTCTGTCTGTCATGAGAGCACATAAGAAGGTGGCCACCTGCTTGGAGTTCTCAGAAGAACTGATGTTCATGTCCTGTTCTCAGTCTGCCAGCCTCCAGAACCATGAGAAGACGGGTCTACTCTAGAAGCCATATGGTCTTTAGAATTTGTTTATAGTGGCCTGAGCTGAAAAGACAGCGCTCAGGTTGGCAAATGCTTACATGGTATCCTCCATATACCAAGCAGTATGCAAGTCCTGAGGGACTGGGTCAAAGATTTGGCCAATCCCTTTAGGAATCTCACAGTTCAGTAGGAGAGCCTATGAATAAGAACACATCATCATCTTGAACTCAAGTCTTTCTACTCTTTTTAACAGGACAGCATAATGGATCAATTAAGCCTTCCGAAACACACGTGCAAACCTAATGCAGACATGATATGTTTGTCATTGGAATATGTGCACATATAGCTAAGCTAAGGCTCTCAAGATGAGGTCTTTTAGATTTAGGGTAGGTGTTAAGTCCAGTGACTGTCACCCTTAGGAAGGAGAGGGAGATTTGAGGGACTCTGAAATGCAGAGTTGAGAGCCATAGGAAGACTAAAGGGAAGGAAGCACTGACAAGCCAAGGGACACCAAGGACATCTAGCACCAAAGAGATTCTTGATCGAAGTGTCTCATTGGTACCAACACTGTGGTCCAGGATGGAAGCCTCAAGACTAAACCCTTGTTTCCCAGTGTGGTGGCACTGGTTTAAGATGCCTGAGGAACACTGAGAGTGGGAAGCTGGAGGAAGTAGAATATTTTAGACTCTGAGCTCTTCTTGCCTCTTCTTTTAGTAATGGTCTGCCCCGATGTAAATAGCCTTTGGCACATCCTTCTAGGGCCATGCCTTCCCCACCATGGCGGACTGAACCCTCCGAAACTGATCTGGAATACATCGTTTCATCCCTAATTTGCTTCTGCGAGGCTTTCTGTCAAAGTGACGCAAAGTACCACTGCCAGCACTTTGCATGCCAAAAGAGGGGGAATCATTTTCTGTTGATTAAGGCACTAACTTTGTGGCATCTCAGGGTGACACCGCCCTGCTCTGCCTGCTGAGCTCCGCCAGCTGGCGTGCTTCTTGGAGCTGCTTCCCACAGCCTCAGTGCCTGGCTGTTTTGTTTAGTGAGATCCATTGCTCTTGCTCTCAACATAATGAGGCCAGCCATAATGGTTTCTTTTGTAATTAAGCAATTTCATTAACATTATACAAACCAACAAAGTATAAATATAAAAAAGGGAAGAGCTGTATCTTGAAACCTAATTGCACATTCCAATTACAGGGGTTTCTGATTCGGTGGAGGCTGGAAAGACAAACATTATATACTGCCATTAAGAGATTTCTGTCCTGTAATATTTTGTTCTTGGTTTATTTCTCAAATATGTCTTTAGTGCCCAGTGTACTTCCTGAGCACCTGTAGGCGTTGTCTTCCAAGTGTGCTTTGTATTGGAGGTAGAAGTGTAATTGCCAATCCTTCATTCTGGGGATTGGACCTCACGCATGCTAAACGTGTTTCCTGCCACCGAGCAAACTTCCCTACCCTAAAAAAGTAGCTGCTTTTATTTTGTGTGTTTTTGAGATAGGGTCCCAGATGGCCCATGCTGGCTTTGGGCTTGCAGGTTGAGGCTAGCCTTGAACTCTGATCCTCCTATCTCTACTTTCCCAGTGTGAGAATTACAGGCAAGACCCCCAAGCATGACGTTTTTGTCCTATATCAAAATACTGTTGATCGAATATATATATATGTATATATATATATTTACTATTCATGCTAAAATAAAGTGTTTGAGGCAGGGATAGTTTTAAACTCAGTTGACTTGCTTGATTAATCTTTCATTGCTCCTTATTGTGTCAGATAAGGACCACAATGGTAATGACAGTAAAAACTAGTAAGTGAATCGCACTGAATGTATATGGTGTGCCAGGCATGTTTCTGTGCCAATTTTCTGCTTTCATTCATTGAGTGTTCGGCTCTGTGATGTGACAGAGATGATGTCAATCATTTTGTTCCTTAGCATAAGGTAGAGAGGCACTGCCTCAGGAGGGTGCCTCACATGGACACATCTAAGCACCTTGCAGGGATTTGAGGACTGGCCCACTTCTTGGTTTTGATGAGCTCTTTTTTTTGTTTATTGATATTTATTGAGTGATACATTTTTTTCTTTGCTCCCCTCCCTGCCTCTCCTCTCCCCTCTTCAACCCTCCCCCAAGGTCCCCATGCTCCCAATTTACTCAGGAGTTGGTGAGCTCTTTTGTATGACCCTAGGGTAACTAGAGAGTGACCAGAGCAGAGTGAATACCTCATGTTCCTGAAAGCTAAGGGAAGTAGCATTTACCAAATGATGTCATTGCAATCCCTGTAAAGCTGGGCTGACAAAAAAGCCACTTGTCCCCAGTTCTTTTAGAGACTCCAGGCTATGAACCTGGTCCCGGTTGAACATCAGGGAGTGAAATTTACCTGCAGGGGAAAGGTGGGGCCCTGGCTGCAGATTCTCCTTCTGGGATTAGATTCTGAATCCCCAGTGTGTCTAATTGCAACCTGGGTTAACACTCCTGCCTCTTTGTACCTCACCTCACTCAGTCCCTAAATGCGGATAGAAACCTAACAAGATGGCTTACATCTTTGATCCCAGCACTTGGGAGACTGAGGTAGGAGGATCATGAGTTTGAGACTCTAGCCTGGGCTACATGGAGAGTTCTAGGCTAGCCCTGACTATGAAACTCTATCTCAAAAATACAAGCCCAGACATACCACATCACACCAAACCATGTCAAACCAAACCAAACTAAATCAAACCACCAGTAACGAAAAAAAAACAAAATAAAGCAAAAACAAAAACAAAATGGGGATAGTAATGTACTTATCTCTACATCAGACAGGGGTTAAGTGAGTTGATATATTATTCTGTGTTCTAGAGCCTTGCCAGCAGAGGTGCTAGCTGACTTTCACCCAGTCTCACTCTCTTGCTCTCTCACTCACTCTCTCATCTATTCTACAATTATTTGCTCTGAATCCCTTAAGGGCTGTGGCTCTCAACCTGTGGGTCATGACCCCTTTGGCAAACTTCTACTTCCAAAAATATTTGCATTATGATTCACAACAGTAGCAAAATGTATGGTTGGTGGTCCCCACTACGTGAGGAACTGTATTGAGGGGTCACAGTGTTAGGAAGGTTGAGGACTGCTGATTTAGGGCGAGCCCATGGTAGCTGCCTCAGATATGCAATTGAGTGTTACTAACATGTGGGTCACATTCCAAATGTTTCCAAAGTGACCTTTGTCTCAAAGAAACCTTTGCCATTCTTAAGGGCCCAAGCTGTCAGGAGGAACAGGCAGTTTAAATATCTATACAAGGAGTTCTTGCAATATCGGGGGACAATTCCTGAAAAGCATCAAAGAAAATAAAAAATCAACCACAATTTTGCCGCTCATGCATGCCAAGTATTTACATTTTAATGACTTTCCTTGAGGCTTTTTTAGGCATAGTTTTTTTTTGCATAATTATATCCATTCTCTCTGTGCAGTTTTTATCTTTTTTTCCAGTTATTATTATATTGCAAGCATTTTTTTACATGGTGCAGTCTTTGTGAACATCGTGTCTTATGCCTCCATGCAAGGACTGTGGCATGGATTATTTAACCAAACATTTAAATCCACGTGTTTTCTTCCTATCATTTATGCTGCTGTAATGCTGATCTTGCAGCACAATGAGCTCCCCCTCCTGCCCTTCCCAAACAGACTCCCCGTGCTTCGGCTTATTTCATTAGGCTGTACACACCAGTGCGTAATTACTGGATCAGAGACTATGCCCGTCTTAAGGCATCTAGTTCACGCCTACAGTTCTCTTAAAAAGCCTCTGCCAGCTTACACTGGGATCTGCAGCTCAGGAAAATACCCATTTTTGCCCCGGTTAGCATGCCTGTTACAGTTTTAAAACACTAGCTAATCTGAGAGACACTTAATGCTGTTTGTTGTTTCTTTCTGCAGGGCTTTGATTAGCAGAGGTATTGAAACATCTCCCGTGTTTGTTAAGCAGCAACATTTCCTCTTTGTGGAAAGGTCATTTGTGTCCTCTCTCCACTCATCTGTGGATTTCTTTGCTTTTCTTAAAGAGTTGTATTAATTTCAATATATAAATGCAGAGTTCCTTTTTGTTACAGGGGCGCCAATGTGTCTGCTCGTTCGTTGTTTGCCTTTTAAGTTTGATCAAGATTTCTGTGTTATTAAGATGTATTTTTTTGTAATAACATCTGCCCATCGTTCCCTTATTGATGTTTTAATCTTTGTTCAATCTAGGCATTCTTTCTTTTTCTGGACGCCTGATAAATATTCATTTCTAGCTGTTTATAGTTTGTTTATGCTTTGATTTAACAAAAACAACTCTTTGATCTGCCTGGGATTTGTTTCACTACACGATTTCGAAGGGAGCTCTCCCCTGACTAACCAATTGTCCCAGTGTAATTTTTTGAAAATCTCGTTTTCCTTGCATTGTCGTATGTTAAATATTCATCTGTACTGAGAAGTTACCCAAACTATCTGCCACGTCAAGTTGAACCATATAGCGTAGTTTAAATCTATGCCTTTTCCGAGATTGTTCTTGGATGTTTTGAGCTTACTTCCTGTCTTTCCTCTTCCTGTGAGACTCAGGAGGCAAAGAGAGCAAGGACAAGCCATCGCGCCAATGAGATCAGCGCCCAGACTGAGAATCGAGTCTGTTCCAGCAGGCCTCACATGCTCTACTCTGATGTTCGCTCCTTGAAGATGGTTTTGCGTTCATCTTTTCTTCATGGGACCCTTATTTCTGAGCCTGCAATTCCACATTTGGAGTGGGTGCCCCGTTAGAAAGGCCCTTCCTAGGGGTGACTTCGTTTTCACCTTCACTGTGGGTCTCTTGTGCAACTACAGCTTGCCCCCTTTCATCCATTTCTCTCTCCCCCAGGTCCCGCCTAGTCTCTCCAACTCAAGGAACACCTAAGCATGGAGGTGTGCTCTGCTCTCTCTCTCTCTCTCTCTCTCTCTCTCTCTCTCTCTCTCTCTCTCTCTCTCTCTCTCTCTTTCCTTTAGGAACAAGGTCTCCTGTATCTCAGTTTGGCATCAAACTCATTATGTGACCATGGACAACCCAGCTTCAGATCCTTTTGCTCCCACAGCCTGGGTGCTTGGTGTACAGATGTGCAATGTTCTTTCTGTTTTTATCCAGTGCTGGGGATCAAACCCAGGGTTTCATGTGTGCTGGGCAAGCGCCCTCCCAGCTAAGCCAAATCCCAAGATGCCTGACCTGGCACATCTGAGGATTTCATAGCTTCCCCATGAGAGACAGATGCTTATATTTCAATCCTTTGGGTGCATTCTTCTCTACTTCCTTCCGGGTCTGATAGTTTTCACATTTTTGTTATTTCTAATCTTGTCCATGTAAATCCAGGCCCTTTGTTATACACTGGGATACCAGGCAGAGCTGATTTAGTATATGGAAGCCCTCCTAGGGAGTAAGGAGGGGGACCAGGGATCTGTTAGAGAAGAAAGCACCTCAGGCTACCCCAGTGAAACTTCAGGTGGGCAAAACATTAAAGGAGAAAAGTTCAATATACCATAATACTGACTGAGAGGGCAATCGGAACATGGGAAATGACAACTGTAGGCAAACTCACACACGCATCCTCAATTAGCTAGAGAAGCTCCCGAGTCACAACACACAGTCCCTGTGAAATCTGAGCAGATTGTAGCCCTGTGGATTGCTGTCACCAAAGACTCCAAATATTCTGGTGGGGGTTCATTCATTCATCAATTCATTGATTGAGTCATTCATTCAACAAATACCAGTTCTGTTCTAACCATTATTTCCATTCCAGGAATTCATGCTCCATTGTTGAAATCACCCGAGTCTAGTGCAGGAGGCAAGTGTGACCAGCTCAATAGTGTCACACATCACACTATTTCTCCTCTCCTTTTCTCAGCTGTCTGCATTAATACTTAGCGGTAAAATGTGGGGCTCCATCCTGGCTGTGGTTTGCAGATCATCGGTGCTGCTGCATTCCACACAGACAGCACACGGTTGGAGGCTGTGAGATGGCGGTGTCGTGTGGCGCTTTTATAAATATGTTTCTGCTCCTCACTGCTGCTTGAGAAAGACTGGCTTTGCACCCACTGGGAATCTGTATTCGAGGCCTTTTGTTAATAAAACAGCCAAATGACAGATAACCACGCAGCAGTTTTCTCCCGCGTGAGATCAGAGAAAACTGGAGGCTTCCAGGGCAGCGCTGGGTTCTTTGCTTACTGCTTTAATATGGTGGCGTGTTTGAGAGTGAAGCATCTTATTTTGTCCCTTTATGGGAATTAAAAGAGAAGGGAAAAGGCAAACTTTTTAGAAAGGAGGTTTTAAGATTACAAGTGCTTTATAGTCTTTAGGAAAGGTGGGGAATTCTTAATTACAAGCCGCCATCTCTTGACTTCTTTACTTGAGTCAGTAAGTCTTTGGCCATAGCCTATTACTGGCTTTTTCTCCTGTGTTTTATAGATAGTAGACCTAAAATGAAAAAATTTTAATGAGGTACTCTGGCAGATTCTGAAGATAGAAGAAACGACCACCATCAGCTTTATACGGATCACAATTTAGTGCAGAGGACAGCTTGTGACTAGCCAGCTCTAATGAAATAATGCCTAGTGTTTGTTAAGCAAATACAGTGCAGGTACTGTGCTAAACACCTCTTGCATCCGCCTTCATTTAATCCCCACAGTGGCTTATGAAGTGAAGATAACGATGCTGAGAGAGGTTCACAAAGACAAATCATGCTGAGGTGCTGGAGTGGACCTCGGAGAAGTTAGGAGGAGGACTGGGGAATGAACATGATCAAAACGGATTCTATGCTTGTGAGAAATTCTCAAAGGTTTAATAAAATTGCTGTGTTGAAAAGGGCCATTTGTGAGGCCAGGATTTTATGACATCAAATGCCCACATGTTCTCCCAACATGTCCATGCAATGGACATACAGACTCATGGGTGTGAATACTGCATGTAGAGGGCAGGAGAGAGTAGAAAGTGGTCTCTCCTGGCAGGTGGGTTTGTTTCCCTTGGAGGCTTCCACAGTGAGCGAGCTGAGTGATTTAGCAAGATCTAAGTTGATACAAAAATATGGGAGCCTGGACACACTGTCAATCACTTTTCCAGACTTGACTCCATCTTGGTAACTGCCTCATCATTGTCATTGTCCGGGTTGAAAGGAGCACTTGCCTCCACCTTGAAATCCTTTCTCCCCCAATAGTGACTGAGATAGACCCTAAGACTTCAGGCGTCCCAGCCTAGCTGGGGTTGGTTTAAGCTCTGCTTTGACTTCTCTAAGGCAATCCTATTGTGAGTCCATGCTGGGTGGCCTGGTACTGCCTCTCTTGCTGAGACACTCATACTGGAAAGCATACCCCTCATCCCAGCTGTCTCCCAATCCATAGCTGACTCCTCCTCAGTCCCACCGGCCCAGTCATCAGTTCAGCGGCTCCACCAGGTGCCAGAAAATGGCCTTTCTCTCTCCTTTCAACCATGCAGACTATCCCCAGGTGCTGATGACAATACTCCTGGGCAGAGGACTTCGAAAATCTTTTTGAGGCCTGGGTTACTGCTCTCCTCCAGCTGCAGAAAGGTAAAGAGCTGCAGTATCCAAAGAATATGTGTTCTTGCAGCCAGTGTCCTCCTAGACCTCAGTGTTCAATTTGCTCATCAGAATCCTGCAATTCCTTGTCTCAATGGCCCCAGGCTCAATTGCATTGCCTTCTATGTCTTCCTGGTTTTATCATCCAGAAGGTTGCTCATGTAGGTGTGTGCCAACCCCTAAAAGCCAGCTGCCTGATGCAGGTGTATAGACAGAGCTTGCATCTGCAGGCCAAGGCATCTACACGCTTGCATATTACACAGCTGCATAAGGCAGAGCTGGGAATGGACTGAGAGCAAAGAGCTGGCTTTCCTCATAGGAGCAAGTCTGAGAACTTTTCAAGAGGACTTGATCTTCTGGGTCTTCACCCAATTGTGTATTGGGAGGAAAACACTTCCTCTATCTGTTCAAGTTCCTAGGCTGGGGGTCTGCAACCTAATTGATGGGTGGTAGATTGGAAAGACAAAAAAAAAAAAAAAAAAGACAAGGTGGTTTGTATAGTGATATTTTATTGTGTTTTAGTCAATAAAGCTTGCCTGAAGATCAGAGTGCAAAGATAACCACACTAGTCAGCCATACAGGCCAGGCAGTGGTGGCACACACCTTTAATCCCAGCAGCCACACTAGTTAGCCATAGAGGCCGGGCAGTGGTGGTGCACACCTTTAATCCCAGCACTAGAGGGGAATATAAGACAGGAGGAGACAAGAGCTCAAGGCTCAGTCTGCAGTCTGAGGTTTGGTGGAAACCATTGTAGTCTGCAGTCATGCTGAGGATAGAAGTAAGAGCTCTCTAGTGGTTTGGCTGCTTTGCTTTTCTGATCTTCAGCTTTTGAACCCCAATATCTGTCTCTGGATTTCTATTACTCATGCTACATGTCTGATATGCATGATAGGCATGCACTGAATAGCCAGTGGTCAAAAAGATTAATGTAGTTATATAACAAGAAAGGGGTGGGCTTCAGGCTTTAATAGGAAATCATGGGTGTTCTCAGTTTTCATTGGTCTCTCTCTCTCTCTCTCTCTCTCTCTCTCTCTCTCTCTCTCTCTCTGTATGTGTGTTGCACATGTATGAATGTATGCACACACACAGGGAGGCCACATGATAAGCAGCTATCGTCCTCAGGACTGCCATCTACCTCCTTTGAGATGGGGTCTGTCTTGGCCTAGAGCTAACTGATTAGGCTGGACTGGCAAACCAGCAGCTCCTGTCTCTGCCTCCCTAGTACCGAGCACTGGGGTTGCAAGTGTGTACCACCATGCCTGGTATTTTGTGTGGGTTCTGGGGACTAAAGTCAGCACCTCACCCTTGCAAGGCAAGCGTTTTACTGACAACTGTTCTCCCAGTCCTTCCATTGGGAGTTTTGGTGCTAATGGGGCAGTTATGGAGCTTTCCCAGTGTTAAGGGACAGCCTTTTCCTAAATGAGAAAAACAAGTGCTCTGGAGGAGGCTTTCTTTAGGGTGGCTCTGTTTATAAGGTAATATTTCCATAATAGCTCGCTGTTGAAATGCTTTCAGTTTAAATTAATTTTCATGTCACCTTTGTGGGCTGTTAATCCCTTCACATATTTATTAAAGATGGGACAGGCATATATTTTATTTAATGGCCAATAGCTTGATTTTTTTCAATTTACAACAATTTAAATGTCTCCATTTTTGCACTTGCTTCAGGCCTTGCAAATGTTAGAGGTGGGCTTGGCTTCCTGGTTAGCTTTCTTGAAGGAGATGACCCTGGATGCTTTCATTTTCTGTAAGGAAAAAGTGTTTGATGATGCTGATGTGGGCACAGCCAGAGGATGCCAGGGGGCACAGAGGCACCAGTTGCTAGATTTTGGAGAATTATGCCACTTAAAGCACGAGCCATTGTAGATGCTTTTTGTGTGTGTGGGGGCATCTAGGAGCTACTCACAGGACAGGGCAAAGAATTACTACACTGTGTACACCAAAGAAACCAAATAGCAAATGTGCAGGCCAATCTGCCTCTCCAAGATCACCCCTCCCCTTATGCTGCAAGCTCAAACACAAAACAGGCATTACACTAAACGAAGCTCATAAATCACAGGAATCACCTGGCTGTATGCTAAGAGATATGTTGAATGGATGGTATGCATCTGTAGTTTGAGCACTTGGGAGGCTGAAGCAGGAGGATTTTGAGTTTGAGACTAGCCTGGGTTACATAAGCAAGTGAAGAGAGAAAGAGAGAGAGGGAGAGAGAAAGAGAAGATAATATTAATAACAGGCTATTGGAAAGACCCTAAACTCTAGTGAATCTTCTCTGTATAGTGGACAGTAGTTGATGCAGAGACTCACAGCTGGTCAGGATGTAGAGAATATGTGTCCCTGGAGCGCTCATCCACAAATGAGACGTCTAGATCATACCTTTTCCCCAAGACTCAGGGACTATTTTGGAAGTAGAGGCAGAAATACTGTAGGAGCTAGTGGTCAGTGATGACCAGAGGGAAACAGTGTCTTCTGGACATGACAGAGCCCCTACACTTATAAATTCATGACATCTGTGGTCGCCTGCACAAGGTATGCACATGGTCAAGTTTTTCAACTTCCAGGATGGAGTGGGATGGGGTTTGTTAGCCTTCAACCCTAACTGGGGAGTTATGGACAGCTGATGGCTTCTAATGGGGGCATAGTCACTTTTATTTAAGGATATGGCTCATGGTATACTAACTACACGCTAGTGGATGGCTTCACACCCAGAAGTATACAGATAGCACAAAGTGAAAATAATAGGTTATTAAAAACAAAAACAAGCACATGAAGTTAGGAAGATAGGGATGGATCTGGGAGAAGTCAGGGAGAGGAGTTGGGGTGGAAATAATCAAAGTACATTGCATGAAAGTCTCAAATAATTAATAAATACATTTTTAAAAAACAAAACAAAACCCCAATAGCATTTAGAATAAGAAAACATGGTATATGTTCCAATGAAACATTACCCAGCCTTCAAAGTAATGGAGGGCATTGTCATCTACGACATCATGGAATATCATGGAAGACATAATGTTACATGAAATAAGCTAGGCACAAAAAGGCCAGTAGTACATCTTATTTATGTATTGATTCCAAAAAGGTAAATGTTTTGTTTTGTTTTGCCAGAAAATAGGTGAGGTGGGGGCTGGGAAAACACTAAAAAAGACACAAAACTTAAGTTAAAGAAGAACTTCAAAAGATCTACAGTGTATTATAATAAGTACAGTTGACAGCACTGTATTAGATACTTGAAAATTGATGAGAATAAATTTTGGCTTCTCACCGCACATGTGCACATACCACACACAAGCACATGTACCTGTATGCACATAGTGAGGTAACGTGTGTATTAAGTACCGTGGTTTAGACATTTTGAAACACATACATTATCAAATGATCATGTTATATATTGTAAATAAATGTATGAATAAATGAGTTAATAATTTCAAAGTTCTGTTTGTTAGATAACAGACATTAAAAACTTAGACCCAAGACAAAACAAGTACTCCAGGAGGGCAGTTATTCCAGTTGTTTCTGTGTTCTAGGGTCTGGTTGGGCTGGTCCTCTCTTCAGACCATAATTAGTGGTCATCTAGGGCTGCAGACATCACAGCTTCTCTGGAAAGACTCTTCTGCTGAGTTCACCCATGTGTTTGGACTGGTTTCTTGGGTATCTGCACAGGGCCTCTGCTCTTCCTGGACCACTGGCTGGAGAAGGCCCACAGTTTCTCCCCATGTGTCTTCATGGCACAGCTCACTGCACAGCAACTGGCTTCAGCAGAGCAAGCCATTAAGAAGAGCCAGAGAGAGAAAGTATGAGCAAGACAGAGTCAGGGTCTTTTAGATGCCAGTCTCAGAGGTGACTGTCACCCCTGGGACTTTACAATGTACTCCAGTGTGCATGCCTGTTTTATATGATCTCAGAACTATGCGCATGATGGAATATGTCATTCCAATGTTATATTATATGGTCAACATAAACATTTTATGTTGCATTATATTCCAATTGTATGGCAAATATATATAATGTCTTGATGGACCTAAAGACAAGGAGATGATTGTGCAGGAAGAGACATAATGACATAAGCTTTTTAGAGGTCTACCTAGTACCTACAATTTCATTGAGTCTGTGCACTGAGGCTAAAGACCACAGAAGTCAGAGATTCAATGCATGAGGAAAATGTGATGCGCCATGGTTGATGGGTCAAGAAAGATGTCACAAACCAAGGAATGTAGCTTCCAGTGGCTGAGGGTATCCCTCAGAAAATTTGAGTAAAAAAAAAAGAAACTCCAGTCCTCAAGCAGAAGGGGCTAAATTGTGCTGAAAATAACAGTGAACTTGGATATGTGTCTCTTCCTCCCTTTGGTGGTCTCTGGATAAAACCTAGAATGACCACCACTTGGGTTTGGCATTCAGGATGCTTAGAAAGCCCAGCTAACCTCTACTGAGGATCCTGGCCAGCAAGATTGTGGAAACAGCAAGATAACCTGCTGTGTTGCTTTAAGCTATGCCGTGTGCTGAGATGTGTCTCGTCCACACATACGTGTTGAAGCCTTCGCTGTATTTTTATACAACGTTTGGAGACAGCACCTACATGGACTTGATTAGCATTAAATAATCTACAGGGCAGGCAGGGGTGGGACTGGCCTACAGCACAGCACTGACGTTTATTAGAAGACACACTAGAAAGCTTTTTCACCTCACCACACATGCTCCAGGAAACAACAACTACAAGAAGACAGCCCTCACCCATCAGGAAATTAGCAGAATCTTGGTCTTGGAATTCTGGCTTTTAGAAATGTGAGAAATTTTCTGTCTTCCACAACATCTGGTCTCTGGTATTTTGTCACGGCAGCTTGAGAAGACTGACGTGTGTGGCAATAGCAAGTGGCCCCTACCACCTTCATTGCACTGTGTTCACTGAGAGAACACTGAGTCAGGTGAGGCGGTGCACGCTGTCATCCCGCTACTTGTGCGTTTGAGGCTAGCCTAGGCTACATAGCAAGGTTGAGGCCAGCTTGGGCTACAAAGATTTTTAAAAACAGCTTGGGCAAAAGAGCAAGATCGTGTCTCAAAACGTGAAATGAAACAAAACACCCCAAACATGAAGTAGAACAGTCATTTCCCAAAGGATAGGGACACAAGGCCATGGCACTAGAAGTGGCAGGCCATTTTGGATGTCTTCCTGCCACTGATGCATATTAAACAAGAGCAAAGTCATTTAGCATTGATGTCAAACATCAAGTAGCTCCCCTGCCTATGAGCACCGAGAATTTAGGGGTAATTAGAATCTGCGAAAGCATCTACTTAATGTGCCTCTGTGGGATTGTTCCCAGGGCAGGTGGGGAGCTTTGGGGTGACTGGCTATTATGTTCAGCTGGAAAGTAACTTGCTGCCTGGAAGAATCAGCTGGCTGTGGGCCACTCTGAGCAGGTATGTTGCTTTAAGCAAATTACCTACATACCATGAACACCACATAAAAAACGGGCATAAGAAGACTATCTTACGATAGCCTCATTATATTGATTAAGTGTATTCATGAGTACAAATATTGAAGGACTATGCCCGGCACACAGGGGCTTAGTCATTATTGTTACTATTAGGAAGATCTTCTAAATTAAGTAGACTGCCCAAGATGTGTGTTGATATCTGGTCTTCATTAAAATAAATAGCTTGCATCATTCATGTGTATTATCTGGTTAATCTGTATCCTTTCCTGGACAGGGAGATCCATATTAGCCTTAATTTATGAACAACAAAAGGAAACAGACTGAACCCACTGAGGCTAAAGGAGTCCCATCTATCACCTTGCAATTCTACAGCCAAATTAGGGTCCAACCCTGCCTCCTTCTCCACGGAACTCCATTCACTGATGTGGTGACTTTGAGATGGCCCCTGAGAGGTCGGCACCAAGGACCTGATATTGAGCTCCGAAAAAGCTCTTGTTTCTTTGTGAAGACAGCACATTTAGCCCGAGCAGCGGTTGTTCCTCATCTACGATTCCCTGGACACCAGGATAACCGAGCACAATTTATTTTTTCACTGGTTTACATTTTTCTCTTTCAATCCTACACTTCAGACAGGAGAGGCCAGGCATACCACATCTGCACACCCAGGAAGGTATGGGGGAGGTGAGAAGGGAGGGCTTGAAGCCCCCAGATCTCCCGCAACAGCCTGTCTGCTTTATCACCTACAGTCTGGGGTTTCTATACCTGAATTTGCATCACTCTTGGGAGTGGGAGTGGGGGTAAATTCCCCCAGGCTGGCAGTGACCTGCCCCTCTCTAACTCTCAGATCTGTGGTGTAGTAAGGAGTTCCCTCTTGCTAAGGCTTTCTGCCACTGGGAAGGGCCATCCCTCCTGAGTGTAGCTCAAAGTGTTTCATTTCTATTAGTTCTAGTCTCTGGGTTCCTCAATTTAATGAGGTCTTTACTTTTGTCTTTAAAGAGTGCTCTCTGTCCCGCAGAGTCAAGCTGTTAGAGTGGAATTTGAGCGCTGAAGGGAACAGGGATGGAGCCAGGAAGAGCAAAGCCAACCTGCCAGCACTTCAGAGCTGGCTCTCTCTGTCTAGTCCATTTTTGCCTTTTCCTACATTGCCAAGCTGGTGTTTCAGAGGCTCCTCACTTTCTAGTTGAACCTGCCCCAGTTCCAGAGCAGACTCCCTGGGAGACCCGGAGTTTATTAATAGTCTCCACCCCCGAGGACCAGCAGGGTTGAAAATACATTCACATCCTCAGAGAATAGAGCTAGCACGATGGATAGATGGGGCTCTGGCTGCTTCCCCTGTTCCTCTCCTCAAGCACCACTGCTGAATCAGATGCAAATGACTGGATTCAGTTGCCAGAAACCCCTGGATACCCACAGGGTCTCAAAGGCAGCTGATCCCGGAATATGGGGCTTGTTGTGGTCCGTTTTCTGTTGCTACAGAAAATTACTGGAGACTTGTTAATGATAAAGGATAGAAGTTCTTTGGAATCTGGTTCTGGAGTCTGGGAAGTCTAAGAATTTGGTGCTTGTTTGTGCTCAGCATCTGGTGAGGACCTTGTGCTACCTCATAAAACATTAGCCAACTTCAGTGTCTCTTCTTGTTCTTCTAAAGTCCCTAATGCCATCGAGGGGTCTCACCCCATAACCTATCCTAACTACCTCCCAAAGGCAACCCTTCTAACTCCCATTTACTCAAGATCTTGTGATTCAGTTTGTAACCAGTGAGCTTTTGGAGGATACATTCAAACCATAGCAAGGCTTCACCCAAATGTTCGTCCAGTTGGAGACTCTTGGCTTGCAACTTGATTAGCCACACTACTACCTCCTACAGACCCAATAAATGACCTCATGCTTACCTCTAGGTTGCTAAGAACCCACGGATAAGCTTCCAAAACTGGGTTAAGAGAAGAGAGAAGGAAGCTACCGTAAGCACCACGGAAGACTGGAGCATCGTTGGCAGCATCGGCATGATTTCTGTTCATCCACAAGAAGGGGCGATGGTGTGGGAGGTCCTTCTGTCTCTGTGTTGCTTTTCTTGGCCTGTTGATAGGTAGGCAGGGAAAACAGAGCTGAATGCTGTGAGGAAGAAGGGCCGTGTTGGGGAGAGACATTATAGAGCTGCCAGAGTCAGACATGCCAAATCTTTGCCAGTAAGCCACTGCCACATGGTCATATACAGATTAATAGAAATGGGTTAAATTAATATAAGAGTTAGCCAATAAGAAGCTAGAGCTAATGGGCCAAACAGTGTTTTAATGAATATGGTTTCTGTGTGATTATTTCAATTCTGGGCAGCAAGGACAAACAAGCGGCCTTGCTGTTAAAGGGCGAACTGAGACTTAGATGTGGGCCAACCTGTCAAGAGCCACTCAGGAACTACCATGTCAAGCCAGGCAGGTCCTGGCAACAAAGTAGCACAGAAATTTTAACTCTAACTTACTGTCACCTCTAGGGTTTCCACTGAGGGCCAGGTCTAAGATGAGTTTAGGAGTGATGAGCCCACTAGTGACATCCAGGAACTTTGAAGGGTGCATATTGTTCCTGGATCCCTCCTCTCTGTCTCTGCTTCTCTTTTGGTGAGATGCTTTTGATGTGGGAGTCCCATCTGTATGCTATGATTATCATTAATGAATAAAGAAACTGCCTTCACCTGTTGATAGGGAGGAACTTAGGTAGGCAGGGAGGACTGGACTGAATGCTGGAAGAAAGAAGGGAGGAGTCAAGAGATGCTACCAGAGATAGACGTGCTGAGACTTTGCTGGTAGGCCACAACCTTGTGGTGATGCTCAGATTAATGGAGATGGGTTAAACTAAGATGTAAGAGCCAATAAGAAGCTAGAGCTAATAGGCCAAGCAGTGATTTAATGAATGCAGTTTCTGTCTGATTATTTCGGGGCTGAGCAGCCAGGAATGACCAAGTGGCCTCTCTCCTTGCAACATGCTTTTCCTTTCCAAGGCCCACAGGGAATGAAGCCAGCTAACCAAGAACTGAAACCATAAGCCCAAATAGTCGCTTTTCCCTGTTAAATTGTTTTTTTTTTTCATTTTTTTTATAGCAACCAAAGTTGACTAACATACCTGTTGACTTTAAGGACTGATTACTGACATAAGAACTAGCTGCCTGAAGAGAATAGAATTTAGGGCCCTCAAAGTTGAAGACGCTGTGATATGGAGGAAGCGCTAATGAAAGAAAACACTCATCTAATCATGGAGAGAATGTTATTCCAAGTAAAAGTGGCACTGTCCTCCAGACCACCAAATTGCTGTCTACTTGGGCGGTCATTTTCTACTTAGATAGGTGGGGGAGTGCCCAGCCTATCCAGAAGAGGGCTCTAGTGAGTCTTCATTAAGAGACTCGTCTAAGCTGAATTTAGCAGTCAAAGGTCCCACTGCTGGAACCCACACGGCTCCAGGCCTAACAGTTTGGTAATACCACTGATCCTGGAAAAATGACATCTTTAATATTGTTTTTGTACATAAAAACTGTTCGCAAGACTCTTAAGTTGTCGTAATAACAGGAGCCTATAACACAGACCTGGGATTCAGGGGAGCTAAGGTGAGCCACTTGGGAGCCTCTTTGTCTGTCTGTCTGTCTGTCTACCTATTTATATGAACTAGACCAAGTAAATTCTTTTTACAAAGTTAATCAGGAGAGAAAAGCTGTCTGAAAATAAACCCCGCGACTAATGGCGATGCGCAGGAAGGGACTGCGCCTGGCATGTGGTGTAGGAGGTAGGGAGTGCTAACGGCTGAAGAGTGATCCATTAGCTTGCAGAGCTGAGCCGCTATTGGGTTTGCTACCCATCACATCTGAGTGAGGGCTCTTCAGGGACACACAATGGCTGTCAGTCCTTGGAATAAAGCTGCATGAAGCTGCTGGTGTCTTTGGCTGGTTCCAGTGAGCAGATGTCACCTAACTGTGGCTCAGCCTCATATCCAGACAAGCAACCCATCCTATACACTGCCCAGGGCAGCTTCTGAGCAAGGGTTCTGTTTCTCTGGAATTCACAGAGCCTGGGTTCCAGAGAGAGTGCATGGGAGCTGTGGCGGATGCTTTTCAAAATGATTTTTTTGGGGGGTAGAGGTAAATCAACCCCTAATCTTATGGTATCATCCTCACTGCTAGCGTGTCTGAGACACTCCTGCTGTCTGCTGGGACAGTACAAGGAATCACATCCTCATTCATGTGCAATGGTCATTAAATGCCTCCTCGGGTGAATGGCTTCTCTGGGTTCCAGAGATGGACCATTGACACCAGCCCACTAGCTTCCTGCCTTCAGCGCACTTACAGTTGAGTAGGAAACAGGAAATAAGCAAGTATGTTAACCCAAGCAGGACAGGCTAATCTGAGCCAGGAACTCAGCACAAGAAACAGAAAAGGAAAAGGCATTAATTGGATTTTATTAAAGTTGATGTTTTTCATGTTGTTATAGAAATGATGCAAGGCAAAAGACAAATCAAATTTTCAAAACAGAGCTAAGGATTTAAATAGGTATTTCTCCAAAGGAATTATGTAAATGATATTTGAGCTCATGGAACACATATCACTCGCCATTAAGCCAGTGCATATCAAAACCACAAGACGGCACTCTGCACTCGCAAGGATGCCTGTGCTGAGGGAAGCCAACGCGGGGCAGGACGAGGGGAGATCAGAACATACATGCAACTCAGCATAAACTGTAGAAAGATGTGGCAAATGAAAAACAGGAAGCCCTGAAACTTAAGGAGAGAGTTAGCACGTCATGTAGCAGGTCTACTCCTAGCTGTAAATCCACCAGCAATGAAAATTTTGTCCACATAAAACATTGCACATGAAGGCATTGTCAGAATTACCCATAGCTGTAACAGAGAAATCCTGTCTCGAAAAACAAAAAACAAAAAACAAACAAACAAACAAAAACCCCAAAAAGTGGAAACAATCCAGATGTCTGTCTACTGAGAAGAGGGTAAATAAAATGTGGTATATCCATACAGAAGAATACTACGTGGGAAGAAGAAACTAATGAAGTATTGCTACAACACCGACGAAGTCTAAACGCATTACACCAGGGGAAGGGAGCCCATTCTGCGGGATGTGATGTCTATGAAGCAATTAGAAGGGACAAGTCTATATTGAGAGGAAGCAGATGAACTTATCCACTTAGGAAGAAGTGTGGCTGCTAATGGGTATGGATTTGATAGAGTAAACTGAAGTAACCCGAGATTGATTGTGGTGATCTTTGTGAATAAACACCTTGTTTCCAAGACAGGCTCAGGCTTTATAGTCCAGGGTGGCCTTGACCTGGGTGACCCTCCCATCTCAGCCTCCCAAGTACTGGGGTTACAGGTGTGCAGCACCCTTGGCTGAACTGTAGATTTTAAGGGATGAATTGTCTATAAATTACAGCTCTGCAGAGATGGGATGAAGAGAAAGAAGAAAAGGAAGAACCACGGGCCATGGAGGACTTAGGATTGGAGGAAGCAGAGAATGGATGAGGTGGTGTGTCTGCTCAGTGCTCTATGGGACAAGAGGACCGGGGTGTGGGAGGCACATTTCAGTCAGCACACCTGCTCCGTCACTTGCAGAACAAGTCACTTGTCAGAAGCAGGAACATTGACTGCTCTTCCAGAGGTCCTGAGTTCAAGTCCCAGCAACCACATGGTGGCTCACAGCCATCTGTAACGAGACCTGGTGCACTCTTCTGGTGTGCAGGCAGACATGCAGACAAAATACTATATACATAATAAATAAATAGATTTTTTTTAAAAGAAGCAGTTACATTGGACACTCTTTGGCCTTTCTCTCTTCTTCCCCTTTCTCACACACCTATCTTTCTCTTTCCCGATAACTTCCTACGCATCAGACCTGTTACCAACGGCTTCCTCTGTGTGGATGTTTCATCCTTGTAAACATTCAGGAGGAGATGGTATTGCTGTCTTTCCAGGCAGCTGATACTACAGGACCCTCAGCTTCCTGCTGTGATGAAGGTATGCTCTGGGATAGGTACATCTTTTCCTTTCGTTTTATGTATTTCGTTTCCAAAATCTGATGGGTTTTGCAGGCGATGAATTCATGTATTTTAAAAAGTTTTATATGATTATTTAATTTTTTTTGTCAAATGTCAATTATTTGTACACCTTTTCAAAGTTTTATCCTTCTGACACGCAAAACTCTGCTTGATACTTATAGCCAGTCAAATAACGATCCCTCTAAAGATGCCCAAGTCCTAACATCGAGACCCCGTGAATTTAATTTTATTTGGAATAGGGACCTGTATAGGTGCACTTTCACTGAAGATCTTGAGCTACTTCATGTTAGGTAACCCAATGTCAAGAGTCTTCATTAGGGAGAGAAGAGGGAAAGCCCAGTACTGAGGAGCAAGCCACATGAAAACAGAACTCTAGACCAGAGCTCTGTGGTCACCATCCAGGGTACACTTTGGCCGCCAAAAGCTGGAAGAGATAAAGATGCCACCGCAGTGCTGTTGTCAGTGTGACTCTGCCGTGTCTGTGCTTTCGGAACCCTGGCCTCCAGAACTGGCCACCACATTTATGGCAATTGCGTTGACCGTCACGTGGCAGTGTCCGGAGACATCTACCCATTAATTCATCATGAACATGTTTTCCTCTACCACACTGTCTGCCCGACAGTCCTAACATCTGAGTGTCTCGGGGTTAGTCTCTACGGACTGTATTCTCTTCTACAGAATGAATGCATTTTCTTTATCCTTCTTATGCTGAATTCTCTGGCATTGTATTTTGGGTCTTGTTAATGTTAATTTGGGAATTCTCTCTCTAATGAATGCTCATATTGCTCCGTTGGCTTGAATAGATCAGAGGAAGCTCAATCCTCTCTTTCGCTGTGTTGTGTTTAGATGTGCTGCCTGTGTTTTTTCCTATGCACACATAGTCCAGGTACCTGTTAGGTACATCGGTAGGATTTATACACAGGATTTAAATTCTTTCTTTGTTGGGCCTCCCCTCTCATTCTTCAATAGCCCTGGCTGTCCCACACCCCATCTTTTTGCCATATGCCAGAAACTCTGTGGTTTCCTGTAGTTTCTTTACATCATCCTTGAAGTTTGCTGTCAGGACGAAGTCCCATCTGAAGCATCCCAAGAAGGCATCTCCTTCCAAACTCCAGAGATGTCCGGTGGTAGTTTTAGGGCATTTTCTCCAGAGTTTATAGCTGTTATCTGTGTTATCAATACATTGAAGTCTTTCTCCTCGGTCCTGGAAATGAAACCTGGCATTTAGCTCCAGATAGGAAACTCAAAGGAATTAGATAAAATCTAGCCCAATTTAGTCTTCAGCAACAATCGCTATCGATTATCCTTATCACAGTCTTGTGTGAGATACACAACATTGCCCCATTGTTCAGATAAACTATGATGTTGAGAGACGTTAAGTCGTGTGCCCAACCTCTTACAGCGTCTAACTGGAACTTTATCCAGTGAACAGAGATTTGACATGCCCATCTGGCTGAATGTTTCAAATCCCTCTTGGGTTTTGAAAAATCCGAGATGAACCTTAGTTCACCTGCTCTATTGATTTCCACCCACAAATGGGAACGCATGGTTGTGTTTAGGACAGTCTGTGGCTTGTTTTCGTTAGAGGAGATGAAATTGAAGAAGTTACTGAAGATCTGGCACAGGAGCATCTTGGGAGTGGAGACAGTATGTAAAACGGGATGCTGATGTATCCAGAGGAGTTCAAGTCTGCAGCCAGGATGAAATGAAGACACCCTTCCCTTACAGCTTTGATCAGTATTTTTTCCTTTGAGTCTCAATGTTTCCAACTCCAAAACTGAATATAATAAATCCTAACCAAAACTGGAGCAGAATTCAACAAGAAAGCTGACTTTTTAATTAAAAAAAAAAAAGACTTACTTTATGTACCTGTGTATGCGTGCATGTAGGAACCTTCAGGGGTCAGAAGAAGGGACAGAGCCCCTGAAACTGGCATTATAGACAGTTATGAAGTGATATTTTCTGAGCTCTCTGGTCCCCTGTAAGATCACTAAGTACATTTAACCACAGAGCCATGTAGCCTGTATATTTTGTTTTTAAAAAGTGTATGTATGTATGATGTTCATGTGCATATTTGTGTCTGTGTGTGGGTGTATGTGCATGTGTGTGTGCATGTGCGTGTGTGCATGTGTGTGTTTGTGTGTGCATGTGCATGTGTGTGTGTTTGTGTGTGCATGTGCGTGTATGTGTGCATGTGTGCGTGTGTGTGTGTGACAACCTTGGGTGTCAGTCCTCACATTCTACCCTGTCTGAGGCAGAGTCTTTTGTTACTTGTTCACTGCAACTTATTCCAGACTTGGCAACTCATAAGCTTCTGGGGATTCTCCCATCTTTGTCTTCAATTTTCCACAAGGATGCTTGGGATTACAGACACAAATCACTACATCTTGCTTTACATGGGTTTTGAGGATCCAAATCCCAATCTTCATATTTGCGTGGTGTACTGGTTAGTTTTTGTCAGCTACACAAACTAGAGTCACCTGGGAAGAGGGGATCTTGACTGAGGAAACGCCTCCATCAGACTGTGGGCATGTCTGTGGGCATTTTCTTTTTTTCTTTTTTTTTTTAATTTATTAAAGATTTCTGTCTCTTCCCCACCGCCGCCTCCCCTTTCCCTCCCCCTCCCCCAATCAAGTCCCCCTCACTTGTCAGCCCAAAGAGCAATCAGGGTTCTCTGCCCTGTGGGAAGTCCAAGGACCACCCTCCTCCATCCAAGTCTAGTAAGGTGAGCATCCAAACTGCCTAGGCTCCCACAAAGCCAATACGTGCAGTAGGCTCAAAAACCCATTGCCATTGTTCTTGAGGTCTCAGTAGCCCTCATTGTCCGCTATGTTCAGTGAGACCTGTTTTAACCCAGGCTTTTTCAGACCCAGGCCAGCTGGCCTTGGTGAGTTCCCGATAGAACATCCCCATTGTCTCAGTGTGTGGGTGCACCCCTCGTGGTCCTGAGTTCCTTGCTCGTGCTCGCTCTCCTTCTGCTCCTGATTTGGACCTTGAGATTTCAGTCCGGTGCTCCAATGTGGGTTCTGTCTCTGTCTCCTTTCATCGCCTGATGAAGGTTAATATTCAGACGGATGCCTATATGATTTTCTTTGGGTTCTCCTTCTTATTTAACTTCTCTAAGAACCCGAATTATAGGCTCAATATCCTTTATTTATGGCTAGAAACCAAATATGAGTGAGTACATCCCATGTCCCTCTTTTTGGGTCTGTGTGGGCATTTTCTTGATTAAAGATTGATATGGAAGAGCCCAGCCCACTGAGGGTGGCACCAACTGAGACAGAGACCCTCATCAGAGCAATGGATGAGCCCCTGCCCTCTCTCAAGCAGGGAGGGAGAGGGAGGAAAGAGAGTAGGGGAGTGGGAGGGGAAGGAGGGAAGGAAGTGTTAATATTTGAATGGAAAAATAAAAAAAAATCAAAGTAAAATACTACCCTAAAAAAAAAAAAGAATGCAGAATGCATGCTGAGCAAGCCACAGGCATCAAGTCAAGGAGAGAAGGCCAGTAAGCAGCAGCATCCCTTGATAGTCTCTGCTTTTGTTGCTGTCTCCGGGCTCCTGCTTTGTCTTTTCCCTCAGTCACTGACTTTGACCTAAATAAACACTTTCCTCAGTTTCCCACCAAGCTGGTTTTGGTCAGTGTCTTATCACAGCAACAAAGAGCAAACTGACAGAAGACAAGTGCCTTGTCTACGGAACCATCTCCCAGCCTGAGATCGAACTTTTACGTGGCCCACCTTCTACTCACAGATGGCTGGAAGCGGGCTTATAACACTGATGTGCGTGGTGGTCTCAAGATGCAGGAGGAGCCAGGGGGATGTGCTTCAGTGAAAAGTGAGCCGCACTTTCTCCTTCTGCTCGGACTGCGGTTATCTACTAGGCTAGGTCCAGTCCCCGCACAACAGACAGGTAGTGTCTCCCCCTTGCTACCATCCACCACCGCTTTCTTCCTCTGTGATTTGGACTGTAGCAATTGATGAGACAGCTGAGGAGGCTGCACACTCCTGTTGGAGAAGGGGCACTGTATTATTTGGTCTTCATTTTTATTTTTACCTTTCTAGTCCCTGTCCTCCCCCAGAGGTGGGAAAGTCCTGGCCCTACCGCATATACACACTATGGTACTAGGTCCTAAGCTATTCTGATAGAGCAAGCTACAGGGAATGGAACTGTGACTCCCCAGTCTCTGTGAGAATGGACATGAATAAACAGAACTATTTATTAGACTCCATTGGATTTACATTTGAACATAGATATTGTTCGAATGTGTCCTGTCCCTTCTAACAATCCCTGGGCAAACAGTATCAGGAGTTGGGACCTAATGAAAGACGTTAGGGCTGGAGAGGGGTCCAACCTCATGAATGGATCAGTGTCAACCACACAAGAGCTTGCAGCTATGAATCTGACATCGTGATTGCTCTCACCTATGTTATGACACACTGCAACCTCTTGATCTTCCCAGAAATCACAAGTGGAAGAAATAAAGAAATAAACTCCTCTTTGTAAACCCAGTCTTTGGTACTGTGATATTGCAGCCCAGAATGGACTAAGACAGGAGTATTAGTTCAGAGATTTTTGCCTTGGGGCAACTTGTATGGTAGCTCAGAGGGTCAGAACATGTGTCTATTTTGAAGTATGTTTTGGGGCTACATGAGAATGGGCTCTCCCAGCGAGCCTCACCACTGTCTCTGGCATACATCTCCATTTTCTGAAATACCTCCACGGCCTCCTTCCCAGCACATCTCCCCCTCCTCCTATATCCTGTTTGTCCAAGGACAGTGTCAACAGGTGAAGACACCGAAGCACATGTGCACAGTGCTCTGTGACCTCTCTCCAGCTGATAAATCCCAGGTCCCCAAGACAAACCCACCTTCTCCCCTACTCTGCACAGCGGAAAGCGAATTTGCCTGGGAAGGTTTCTGAGTCCACGTCTGTTTGGTGACAGCTGTCCAAACAGAAGAGGTGCCATGCATTTGGAAAATGAAGTTATTTGGCCAGGCTCATGGTGTGTGACTGCTAGTGGCAGATGTCTGCTTTTGTGCTGGTCACACTCTCTCTTCTCCTGGTCTCCGAAGAAGACAGGTCCAAGAGATGGATTTGAGGCCAACAGCAGTTTTCTTTGCAGGAAGGGTTGACAAGACTTCAAGTGTGGTAAGTTCTGCCGCAAGGAGCTCCCCACCCCATGCTGATCCCCACTTCTTCATTTTTAGTCTTAGTGTTTTTTTTCCTCCTTCCTCCTTTCATCTGTGAATTTCTAGGGGGACTACAGGCACCGAGGGGTGCTATTACAAACACATCTTTGGACTTCTCATGCTGACTCTGCCCAACATTGCCCCTTCCCCTTGAAGCTGCAGAACTTGCTATTGACCTTGTTTCACCTAGGCAGCGGGAGCTTTCTGTTGGCTTACTCTGGAAGTATTTGCATATACAAAGAGCAAGGACCGATGGAAATTAATTCCACTTCTTTCTCACTGCTGCTCTTGTGGGTTTGTGCCCCACCCAACATAAACCTTTCCTAGAAGTCAGGCTACTGTGTATGCTCAATCTGCCCCTCCCCCCGTTCTGTGTGTATGTCTCATCCTTCAGTCTTCCCCCCTTTCCTCATCCTCTCCTGTATAAATTCCCAACCCCACATTTTGAAGCATATGCTTTCTAGCCTAGACATGCAAAATACATGCAAGTGAGAAGACACGTGCCTGTTAGTAGAATAATGTACGCTATAGCTATAATGAAGTATAATGTAGTATAATGTAGCTGTAGAGCATCTGAGATGACTAGAGAGCCTCTTCAGTTCCATAGAAATAAAAGCAAGAGGGCCATACTCACATATATGCCCTTCATCGTCCACTGACTGACTGTTTCAAACATGACCAGTCAGCATCCTTGATGATCACCCCATGTGGTTAGTGTTTCTCGGTTCTAAGGAAGAATGAGGTTGGAGGTTGTGGAAAGGGTACCTACCTTCACTTTCTTACCTGAACAGCTACTCTCAGATCCTCATCTAGGGAATCAAAGGAATATAAAAAGAGGCCTGGAATCCATTGTAGCAGAATAACCAGGAGAAAGTGTCATGGCCCATGGGAGGCAAGAACTCCAACAGAACTCACAGGGTAGTGAGATACTAAGGCACTCAGGCATTTTCCTGCCAGTCATGGTAGACAATAAGTAGAAAGAACCTTGCCAGCATCCCATCATTATAAACTATTTAGAGCAGTAGCACTGGAGACTGTGAGACAGCCAAGAAACACAACATCTAGAGCCACTTTCCAGTGCAGAGCTGGGTGACCCTGGTGGGCCAGTAAATACAGCACTGGGAAAGACCAGCGACGATGCACATGCATGGAACGAAGCCTGACAAGCAGATGTCAAGTGCTATCGATTGCTAGGTTGGAAAGTTTTGAGGTTCAGTTAGTGACTGGTGTATGTAGCTCTGTCAGCATCTCTTCTTAACCTGAGAATATTTGGGTCTAGGAGTTAAATCTAAATTAAATCAAATTCTACTGTCTGCTGCCTTGCAGACTTTGGTCAGCTGCTATGGGAATGGTGTGTGGCGTACTCTAACCGAATGCTTTCAGAGAGAGTAGAGGGCTGAGGTTAGTGCTAACCTCACACATTGGCTAGACCTAGCTATTACATGCTAGTCAATGCGAAGATACAGAACATATCACAATGCTTTAGACAGATCTAGAATGAAGCAGAGAAGAATGATGTAGATCAACGACTTGATGTGATTAAATGCCATGATGGACCACCGCTTCAAGTGTTTGGAAGTGTAGACGAGGAACTGTTACTCTCTCTCAAGGGAAGCTACAGAGAGCAAATGATTTTTGAACTGGGCTTCGGTATGCATTCATGGTATTAACTCATCAAACGTTATCAGAAGAGAGCAAACGTCTTGTGTGATTGAAATGTAGTGAGCAGAGGGAAAGGTGGGTCATCTAACCGCAGAGGCTGGGGGAGGTCAAGTTGTTTACCACACCAAAGGATCTGTGCTGTCGCCTGCAGAAATTGAGAAGCTGGGAAGTCTGCTCAGAAAGTCACCAGGCTAACGCAGATTGAAGGCTTCTGGTTGAGGATGTGGACTGGATACATGCAAGGATCTCAACCCTCCAAGAGATGTATTACAGATGAGCAGAAATATACAAAAGAACCTTCTTCCCAACTCCTTCTGGGATGTGAAGCAAAGTGCAGGGGAGCCGACTAGGTTAAGCAGAGGACACTTCACCAACCAAGGAAGTGGGAGGAACACAACTTTCTGTAGGGAATGAAGACTACATGTTGATCCACATGACGGGAAGCAGGGCTCATGAAGGCAGGGGCAGGACTGTTGACTGCTGGGTCAGGCAAAGTTGTCTAATAGGCAATAGTCCATACAGTGGACTTTGTAGGTAGACTTTCTGGTGCTTCCAATGAAGTGATCGTGGGCAGGCTAACTAGCCTCCATGTGCCTTGATTTTCTTATCTTTAAAATGAGGACTTGTGACAGCGTCTTCTTTGACCTTCTGCTACAGTGGTCAAATGAATTAAATATGTAAGACAATTAATATTACTGGATTTAGTGAGATCTAGTGGAGTTTGGCTGGTGGAAAAGCTAGGGAGGACACTGGACCTGAAGTATGTGTGATGGGCAGGGAATCACTTCTGATGTTTAGTGATTCCCACCAGAAATGCTAAAGAACTAAAAACCAAAACAACCCTCCCCAAAACATTCGAAACTATTAAGAAAAATAAAATTGGCCACCCTCTATTCCTTGCAGACCTAATGGAGATAGATGGTGTTTCTGTGGGCTCTCCTGAGGCATTTGCCAGCAGAACTTCTGGTGCAGGTTCCATGGGGTTTACTGAATCTGGCAGGCTCTGCCTCAAAACAACTTTCTTAGATGCATAGAATAAAATATCGAAAGGAAGCTGTATCAAGTACAGTTATCAAAACATACATCTGCAATACATGTGCTTTTAATTAGCACATCAAAAAAATCTATATCAGTGAGTTTCACAGTTAGTGTAATTTCAAAGTGAGGAGGGTATGAACAAAGTCCTTGTGCCTGTCTGCATCCACAGTTAAGATGCAGTAAAGTATTTGGGATTGTTATTAGGGATACCATCATGGATATAAGTAAAGTGATTTTTCAAAGTTCAGATTTATCCTTTAGTTTGAGAATTTAGTCTCAAGGGGTAATGGGGTAATGGAGATAGAAAGGGGGGGCTACTAAGGTGTGGAGGGCTAATAAGAGGAGTGAAGTGGAGGGAGGAGAGGAAGGAGGACAGATGGGGAAAGTCGCAGAGAGTGATGGAGCCTCCACAAAACCCCTTCCAGTGCTGAGCCTACAGATTCTGTGCACACAGAAATGGTGGGGCAGGGTATCCCGTGACTTGGGGAGTATGTGACTTAAGGGAGGGGTCTCAGCAAGTATTTATAAGGGAACGAGTGAATAAAAATGAGTTTATTACCCCAAAGAAACTGCCTCTGCCCCTGCTGCTGCACCTCTCACTTCTCTTTCTTGTTTCTTTGCACTGCACATGTATAAATGCATTGGCTACACTGATATTTACTGAAGAGACTCTCTATGAAAAGCAAGGGCACTTGTGAGCGGCACCAAGATCAATGAGTAAAGTGTGAATTTGGTCCCCAGGGAAAGCATAGCCCAAGAGGAGTGGACTGGAACCCAGAGACACCTCGCTAGTGTTCTGCACATGGCTGTTCTCATCGGCTGGCTATTTTTGCCTTATGAGTTCCTATAAAGGCCTGGAAACTGAAGAAGAGAATTTCAAAGTTGGCAGTAATGAAATAGCTGCCAGGCGGCAGTACCTGAAAAGGAAACCTGCCTCACACAGGGCTTGTTCAAACCTCGCAGTGTGCAGAGCCAAGCTCAGAGAAGTGGGTCAGTTTGCAGAGGGAGCTGCCATAAGAGTCTGCAAACAGCTGTCTTCGCGGGAACCTGTGTTTGCTAGGGGAGAACTCACAGATGGGACCTCTTTAAAATATTCTGCAGAGTGGTACCTGTTATTGAATTCGTAAAAAAAAATTGTCTTATGAGATGTTTCCATATTGATTTATTGAGAAATAGGTCGCTCTTCCACAAAGTGAAATGACACCCGATTGGAAGTGTAAACTGTTTCCTCCGTGTTGCCACTAGGTTTTCAATTAAACTTGCTCTGCTTGTGGCTGCACGAGTCTAGCTGTGGTGTCCCTGCTTATGGGAGAACCCATTCCTCCTATATATAGTGGTCAGCTGGCCTGCTAAGCGCCTACATTTAACAGTGAAGCGGGAAATTCTGCCTCCTTTCTACTACCCTGGTAGAGAATACCACTGTCTACAAGGTTTGCCAATGTAATAGGCTTCTTAGTTACTCCCCCCTCCACACATACTTTTAAATAAAGTTTTATTCAAATACAGGCACATAGATTTTTATTTACACACTTACATATTGCCCGGGACTAATTTCGTGCTTCAACAATGGAGTTCATAGAGCGGAACTCTACTGCCTGAAAAGCCTGAAGTATTTGTTCTTCTTCTTTTTTTTAAATAGATTTGTCTGCCAACTCTCTGTCCCAAAGGTCAGGAGACCAGGCATGTCTGTTGGCTCGTGGGATGGCAGAGATTTCCAGGACATGGTTAGGGATGGTGGAAGTGAAAACTATGGGCTGACAAACCAAATGTGCCTCTGTTTTGTCAATCTTAAGTCCTATAATGATGCCAAAGGGTATTGGGTCTACTACATCAAAAGGGGAAGTAACTGTTAAGATTTAATTAAAATATGTCATCATTTTCCTTCTCCACCCTCCACCCCTTTTCCCCCTTCTTACTCCTTATCAAATTGATAACCTCCTTTTCCATATTATTTTTGCATATATGTGCACGAATAAACAAGCACTACATACTGAATCTGTTTAGTGTTGCTTGTATATGATGGTTTTAGGGCGGGCCACTTGGAAATGGATAACCAATTAGGGGGCTCATGCCTGGGGAAGGCTGATTCTTCCTCTCTCAGCTCTCCACTCCGTCACAGAAATCACCGTATGGAGATCCGAGAACAGCGGTCCAGGTCTTCTCACCCTCTTCTCTCTGTTTCTCAGAGAGTTTCTAAAATGATCTAAGAGAGAGCGGCGAAAAGAAGTAGGGGAGATGGCTTTCATACACTACGCACTGTAAGGAACTTCCAGAGTTAGAGAAGGTGCGACTAGATCAAAGAGAGGCACCCAGGGCCTCATCAAGAGGCATAGAAGGTGTGAGTAGTAGAATTTCACCGCTTCTCCCGATTGGAGGGGTACTATCTAAAAAGAAGACAAAGTCATGGCACACATTGTAGGGATAAGCCCTCCCCTTGGGGGCGGGCTGCCCTCGGGCGTATGTTTACTGATAAATAGGGCACGCAGATGCTATGCGCTCTCCTGTCTCCGCTGGCTACTCCGCTGGAACCTTGGTTTCGTGAGTCTGGTTTTGTTATTAAACTTGTTCAAATACCTATTATCTTTGGTGATTATTAATCCAACCGCTGCACCTGTAGGCCTGTAGGCTGAAGATGGATGTCTCTACACTGCAGAGAAATTTTGGGTTACTGTCCAGGTAATCAGCTGCTTTTGTATTTTTTTAAGAAGTTGTTTGCTCATACTTCCTGCTTACTCAGTTAATATTATTTCCTTCTTGGGTCTCTGAGGGAGTTGAAGACTAAAGAGTTAATGTTTTCCTTATTTACCAAACTCAAATAATAAATTTACTAAAAATATAAAGTATATAAGATTGAGAGACATAAAAAATAATTTTGAATTGGTAATGTAAGCTGGAATAGAAAGTGAATTATGTACAACACTTTAGACTCACTAAGATAGGCTAGATAATGAAGTTGTATTTAGGTTAGTTCTGTCTTATTTAGACAAAAGGAGGGAGATGTAGGGATAAGCCCTCCCCTTGGGGGCGGGCTGCCCTCGGGCGTATGTTTACTGATATATTGGGCGGGCAGAGGCTGCGCGCCCCTTCCCTTCCTCTCCTGTCTCCGCCGGCTACTCTGCTGGAACCTTGGTTTCGTGAGTCTGGTTTTGTTATTAAACTTGTTCAAATACCTATTATCTTTGGTGCTTATTTAATTCAACCGCTGCAACACATGAGAAATGCTACATTGGAATTTCATTCAGCCAAGCAGCAGCTTCTTCCGTGTCCAACAGAATGCCGTGGAAAGCATCGTCTCTGTGACATGACAACAGTACTGTGTCCTGGGTGTGTGGATGGCGAAACTAGAAAAGCAACCATTACAACGTCTGCTTAAAACAGAGAGCAAGTCAATTTCCATAGACTACAAAATAAAGACAACTAGGGGCAAGCTCAATAACTCGACTAAAAATAAATTTAAATCCTGACAAAACCCTCGAAAACTCCCGACTTCCTCTGCAACTGATTCACACACTCTGTTAGGTCCCTTAATTTATAGTGAAAATACTCAAGCACTGTCGCATCTGACGCGGAGACAATAGTGAAGTTAAGAAGACCCATCATTCGCAAGTGTTAGGCGGGGATAGAAATGCCTTCCACCGAGGGTGAAAAATAACTTGAATTTTGCAAGGAAAATATTTCAACATAAAAGTGTAAGAAATAGGGACTGGAAGCTTGGATGGTGGGTGAGAGGTTTTGCTCTACAGCACGAGGACCTGAGTTTGAATCCCAGCATCCATGGCAACGGCCAGGCACGTAAAAGCCTGTGGCTGTGGAGGGGCAGAGAGTTCCTGAAAACTGCAGGCAGGTGGTTCTTGAGAGCTCCCGGGTCATGTGACCTAGTCAAAACAGCAAGCTACCATTACTGACAGACCATATGGCAGGACAACATGGTGGAGAGTTAGCAAAGAATGACACTCATTCATTATCCTGCTGTAGACTCTGCATGTGTGGTCATGGCCACGTGCACCTGCACTCTCATGTGCATGCAGCCCACACACATACACCACATACTCACATCATATAATACGCCACAATACATTACATGCTCCATACCACACAGCATAAACACACACCATACATATCGCACACTGTACAAACACACACTACACATAGACCCTACACCCATCTCACACACACACACACACACACACACACACACACACTATACACTCCACTTACATACCACAATACATTACATGCTACATACCACACAGCAGAAACACACACCATACATATCGCACACTGTACAACACACACTACACATAGACGCTACACCCATCTCTCTCACACACACACATACTATACACTCCACTTACATACCACATACACTATGCATATACATCAGTCATACACAGAAACAACACAGCATAACACACTCACACAGACATACACTTACCACACACACACCACACACTCATACTTAGAACACACTGCACATACATAGCACATATAGACTATACCCACACCATGCAAAAGGCAAGCAATTAAAGAGCTCAATGTGCCGAAGAGAAAGACAGAAATATATCTTGTACAGCATGTGTGTTCTTCTCCCTGGAGAGTGAAAGTCGAAAGCAGGTCTAGGGAAGCCGTCCAAGAGGAGGGGGAGGTGGGGACACACCAGTGGCAGAGTCTTAGTTCACGTGAGTGAGTTTGAATAGGCCTGTAGGTCACAAACTTGGGAAGAGTGCAGAGTGGAAGGGAAAAGATGAAAAGGATGGAAAGGTGCTGTGGCTTCTGCCCTGGAGACAGACGAGGGGGATTATGACAGAAGTGATAGGTAAATGTTATGGCCAACGCCAGCACTGGACCCGGATGAACAGTGCTGAGTGGCAGGCAGAGCAAGCAGCAAGGAGCCATCCCGGCACCGTCTTTAAATGTACTTTTTGCCAACTTAGAGGCAGAGGTAGAACTCTTTGAGCACAATGCACATCACCTACAAAAACAGTGCGCTAGCCAGCAACTGCTAAAGCTGCCGTCCTCTCCTTCCTTTTTCTTCTTTGAAAAGAGGAAATCTCCCCAGGCTCTGGCTGACTGTGCTCTCCCGTGAGCCTTTGCTCCCTCACTCTTCTGCACCCCTTGTCTGCTTCCAGCAGTTGTTCACACAGCAGTTTAGGGATCCCGTATTCATAGAATGTCACGTAGAGACTCTTTGCTTCACCTCACTTTGACATTAAAGTTATTCCCTTTCCTCTGCCCTCCCATCCCTTCCTCCTCCTCCTTTCTTCCTCCCTCCCTTCCTTTCTTCCTTCCCATAAATATTTATTGGGCACCCGCACAACACCGCATCTGCTCTCCGCATCATAAATACATCAATAAACATGAGAAAGCAAATTTTTTACTTCTAGAAACTTACCTTTTTAGAAACTTTCCTTATTGGAGCCCATAAACAAATATAAATTATTAACAAATAGCAAACAAGTTATTCTACAGTGTATTATATGATGAATGCCCCAGGAGAAAAGCAAAGAGGACTAAAGGTCAGAGAATAGGAGAGGCCGTGTGAGCCCTTTGCCTCATAGGCTGATTTTTTGCATAGAAGCTAAACTAATTTGAGGGTGACCCAGGCCAATATCTTGGGATAGAAGGAATTTGTGGTAGGAATTTTCCCATTGCTGTAACCAGACTTGACATAAATAGCCAGGGGAAGAGGACTGGTTTTTGGCCCACAATCTGTCACAGCAGGGAAAATGTGGCAGGTGAAGTGGTACCTGCTTCACACCAGGACCAGGTGTGGATTGTGCAGGACAGAACCAGAAGCTGGTATCCTTCAAAGACCATTCCTAAGGACCTACTGTCAGCTAGGCCACCTGGCAACCCTCCAAAGCAGTGCCACCATCTGGAGACCGTGTTCAAACACATGGAGGGCAGTTCACCTTCAACCATCCAGAACTGTTTCTACAAATGGCTGGAACTGGTAAGGTGTTGAGGAAGAGTCTGGTGGAAGAAGAAGGTAGAAGTAGAGATTAGATTGGGATAGGACCTCAGCAGACTCAACAGTAGGGGTCAGACCACTGAGAACAATGATAGCAAACTTGCATTTTGCACCTGAGTAGGCACTGGGCTACTTTTTAAGATGAGAAGGCAGGAGAGGCAGGTGCTCACTAGGTATCCCAAGCTGGCCTGAAACTCATTATGTAAACTAGCCTAACCTAGGAGTTGGGATCCTCCAGCCTCAGTCTCCTGAGGGCTAGTATTTCAGGTATGCACCACCATGGCTGGCTGATATGACCTGCATTTTAAAGTAATTTCCAAGATCTTTAATAGTGAAAGCAGAATCTAAATCTGGGAAAAGGAGACAATAACGTAGTAGATGTAAAGATAAAAAAGAAGAGAGAGAGAGAGAGAGAGAGAGAGAGAGAGAGAGAGAGAGAGAGAGAGAGACAGAGAGAGATCAGTCGAAGGTGATAGGTCTTCTCAATCCATGGCTATGCACTTCTTAATGATGTTGATAGGAATTGTTGACTGATTTTATTATATGTGGACATCACAGAGTGATATCCAACTAAGATGGTGTAGACTACTAAATGCCTAGTCTGTCTGGTGTGTGTGTGTGTGTGTGTGTGTGTGTGTGTGTGTGTAAGTTTGATTTTAAGGCCACTATGAAAGTATATGAAATTAAATCCAACACAAGAGAAAATGATACAATCAAAGCCACGGTAAACATGAGATGCCTGAGGCTCCCAGTGGCCAGTCACAGCACTGCCCGGCAAATACATAAGCCAGGAGCGTGGCTAATCATCACCATTACTGTGTGTCATCCTTTATATTGTGAGTGAGAGACTTTGCTTCCACGAGCAGCACCACAATGAGTGCTGTGTTCTTCTCCAGCGCTAGAGTGGCTCTGATGCTACCATCCAATAGGAACTTCTCATCCTTTCTATAATGGACGGGCACTCCACCACCTGTAGGCTTTAGTCAACTGGAATGTTACATACAGTGGCATTAGAGTTCTTACCAACTTGTGTTTCTAGTCAGCTTCATACTCAAGAATCCCTATCCTGTCAAGGCTTCGTCTTCTTATTCCTACTGCCATGTACCACACACCCACAAAGAAGAATTCTACAAGAAAACAGCCATTTCTGTGAAGAGCTGCTGCCAGGCTGTGGCTCTCTGTACCCCTGGTACTGCAGGGACAGCACCTTCATGGATTCAGTCCCCAGCATCTGTCCCTCAGACCTGCTTTCTCTCTGAACGTGGAAGTGCGCTGGCCAGGCCTTCAGGGATGACTGGCCAGTCGTCTGACTGCTGCAGGCCCCATGTTTCTGAGTAATGGGAGTCAGTGGACTTTCACGAAGCACTGTTTCATCCACTTCAGGCTTTCTTGCTTTCATGCCCCAACATAAAGGAAATCCAAGGCAATCTTATTTTATTTTTTTTTTGTTAATACAGGACCATTCACCCTATAATCCTTTAGTCTTGTAATTGAACTCAATTCTGCCCAGTTTCAGGCATCATGAATTTTATCAATTTTATCTTTTAGTGTCTTCATCTCCGTATCTTTGTAGTTTTCAAAGGGAAGATTGGAGAGGCTAAACCTCAAACTGCGAGCCTCTCATTATTAATAAAAACAGATTATTACCGCACTGCCCTTAACTCTACAGAGGAAAATAGTAAAAGCCATCCTGACAGAGGCAGCGTAAGGATGGTAAAAGTTGCCATTATCACAGCTGAGTGAGTTCTCAAAACAAGAGTTAGATCTCCATGCACATCGCATACCACATGCCCCATGAGAATGCCATGACTTTCCCAATGTTGGATAAACTAGGGGAACTCCTGCCCAGCAGCGTTTTGGTTTAGAGATTGGTTCTACTTTATATGCTGCATTATCTTGTTCATCTCTGGTTGCTCTTTATCAATCAAAACTTCAAATTCAAGGTTGTAGATGATAGAGGAGCCCACGACGCAGATAAATTTGGAGACTGCAAAAACAAGGAAGTGTATTGTCCTGTCTTTGTCAATTTTGATTTGACAAATGTGTGGATTCTAGCTTATGAAATAAAAATATAGTCAAAGCATTATTCTTTTTAAAGTTGTACAGAACCTGAAAAAGTTCTAAAACTCTCTGGTACCTTTTCCAGAGGAATTTACATTTACAAATCACTGCTTAAATTCATGAGAAGTTTGGAACCCAGTGAAGTTCTAGACAGCAGCACATCCGGCCCACCTCTGAGAACTGCTTGTCTACATGATTTAAACAAGGACACATTGGGACACCTGTTAGGAAAACAGAGACAAAGTTGTTATTTTTAAGTGGTAAGAAATGAAAATTTACCACAATGAAAAACTCATGAAAACCAAGGTAAAAACTAATAGTGCAAATGAGAAAGTTCAATAATGTAGCCCCACACAGGGAAAGATAGGAAAAAACGAACTTTTAGACATGCTTAAAAGAAGGTGAGAAACTTGGGTACATTTTAAAGATGCTATTTGCAGAATGACCTTGTGATGTTTTTTTTTTTTTGTCAACTTGACATAAACATTCAGGAAATAACTGTAGGGCATATTATGGATTGATAATTGATGTTGGAGGGCCCAGATTTCTGTGTACAGTATGATTGCTAGGAAGGTGGTCCTGGGTGCTATAAGAAAAAATGCCAAGGAAGTCATGAGGAGCAACCCAGTGAGAGCAGTCCTCCATGGTCTCTGCTTCAGTTCCTGCTTTCAGGCCCCTGCCCTAACTTCCCTCAGTGATGGACTACGACCAGGAAATGTAAGCCAAATAAACTCTTTCCTTCCCAAGTTGCTTTTTGGTGTTGGGTTTATCACAGCAATAGAAAGCAAAGAGCACAGATACAAAATCAAATGTAAGGGAGCTTAACAAGTGAAAGTAAAGTTTTATAAAGAAAAGTAAATGACTGAAAGACATGGACTTAAAGTAAACAGACTTAGTCAAAAGACATACCAAGTTCTCAGAAGGATGTCAGTTTACAATTTCTAATTCCCCCCCCCCCCAAATTAATCTGTAAATTGAAGGCAAATCCCATCACACAAACCAAGATTATAATGGAGAACATACTCCACTTTGGGTATTTAAGTATATTATAAGGACATTCACTGTGAAACTCTGGTGAATACAGAAACCAACAGATCTTTGGAATAGAATAGATGCATAAAAATAGAGTTAAGTACAAATAGATATTTGTTACCAAGAATGTTAGCATTTTGAATAAGCAAAAAAAATGATTATTCAATAAAAAAACTTCGGGTTAACTTTTTTTTGCGGGGAGAAATCAAAATTCCTATTTCGTACTATACCAGACAGCAAAACTACAGCTCAATGACAGGAAAAAAATTACAGCAAAGCTATGCATTACTTTTTCATAACATTACTATCATGAAATGGCAGAGGCAGGTTAGTCTATAAAGAAAATAAGTTTATGTAGTTCACAGTTACAGATATCCAAGGCTAAAAGACCAGAATTGGTTTGAAGCTTGTGAGGGCTTCTTGTTTTTGACATCATCACAGTGAAGAAGGTTGGAGTCGCTCGGCAGGGCAGGAAGAACAGAGAAGCCCAAAGGTCAGGCACGTGCTCTGTATCAACTCCTGCTCTAACGATGATAGCCTTAACACTTTCTGAGGGTGGTGTCCTCAATGACCTTAAGGGCTTCCTATTGATTTCTTCTTTATGAAGGCCCTGCCAGTTCCCAATATTACTGCCCTGGAGATCAGTTTGGCAACCCATGAACCTTCAGGAGAGACATCTTAAATCAGATCCAAACCATAGCAGGCTATGTGGAACAATGGCAGCAACACCCCATGGATAGTTCAATACAGGGTGCCCTTTGTGAGGGTGGCACTATATCCGGGCACTGCATCTTCATGACAGGCATTAGCTGTTTCAAATATTCTCACCAAGGCAACTTCCTGTGTATCTGAGGAGGCTGATGACCTACCCGGTTTGAGTAAGTACTGGAAATTTACTTAAGAGCAACGGGGAGTCTTTCCAGGAAGAGATTCTATCCTTGGACAAATAAATCAGGAATGATAAATTCGATGCAGTATTTAACAGTGTTTGTAGCTCAAGGGCGCGTTTAGATCAGCATGGGGCTATAACAAGCATTTGTCCCTGTTTCGCTTTGCTAACTAGCCAAAGATGTCTGGTGGAAAGAATTGCCTGCAACAACTACAAGAGGCGATAGATCAAATCTTAAGATCAGGTGTTTCCCACAGTGCTGCTGGTACCATTGACAATGGCACGAAACACAAGGGAATGTGTGAGGAGAGATGGCTGGGTGAGGAGAGCTGAACCAGGTCAGTCCAGAGGAAGCAGTCATACTTATAAGGCAGCAGCAGACCATTAAGTGTAGCCACAGATGTCTATTTCCCACTCCTATGTGCATTATTATTTGACTTCAGTTCAGGATACCATGTCTCCTATAGTTGTGGGTAAATACAATCTCAGTTATGGGCTCACTATAGCCCTCGTGGAAAGAAGAAAGAAACATGGAAGGCACACTGCTTCTTAAAACTTCCACCTGGAAGTCACATTTTTGTTTCCCTCTCCCTGCTCAGAGTAAGTCACATGACACCACCTCTTATCCTTCCAGTGGCTTGAGGTTGGTGGAATGGGCAAGAAGATCAGAAGGATCACTAATAAATCTCTAATGCATCTCCTTTTCCAAGGATCACCTTGTTTTTCTGGACCATCCAGTGTCCTGGACACTCTGGGTCCATTTGGAAAACTGCCCCAGGGCCAAAGATCCAGCAGGACACAGAGTTTTTCCTGCCCAGTCTGCCCAGTCTTTCCTTTCTTAGGTGATCGCTCAGCCAGCTCAGCAGATGCTGGCTGCCGATGGTGCCAGAGCCCACTGTGATGGACAGCTCCTCTGCTTTGTTTACTCTTCCAGGCAGGGTGATAAATTCTCCCTCTAATCAGTTTCCGTGTTTCTCCTTCTCAGATGGCACCAACCGTGCTAATGAATGATGCGCCGAAGTTAGCAGCTGAGATGCAGTACCTTGCACCCTGCTCTGCCTTTGTTATGCCAAGTCATGCCCCTCGCTATCTCCCAAACACAAAATCGAGTTCCTGAGGATGGTGCCGATAGATGATGGCGCGTACAACAGCCTCTGGCAATTTGTTCACAGAAGTTCAGGCAAGTCCACTTTGTCGAGTATGTTCCTGAATACGTTCGGTGGTTGTAGGAGACTGGTATTTGGAGGGAGTCCTCTGAGGTCCATTACTCCACAGTCCTGAGAGTTTCTAAGCGGTTACCTGAGACCTGGTAGGTCAGGTGCTGATGGTCTTGGCCCAGAGGCCACTTCCAACACAGGAAAGTTCCAGGAGCTGCCAGGGAACCCCACTCCCTGATGCTACTACTGTGGCTTGGGAAGAATCAAACGGAACCCAGAATAGAGTTTTCACTTTCTTTTTCAGTTAGGGACATGCAGATAGCGACAATCCCAGCTGTTGGGAGGTAGCAGAAGGAAGGAGAATCATGGGTTCAAGATTATCCTTGGTTATACATCAGGTTCAAGGCCAGCCTGTCTTTCATTAAACAAACAAAATCTCTAGTAAAATAAAGGGGAGAGAAAAACTTCAAAGAGTAGTCATAAACAACGGCCCTTTGTGCTGAGTATATATACGGCTGAAATCAATTTTTAAGGCAGCAGGATCTTTAAAAAAAATATTGGTGGAGGGAGGCATGGGCTGTGAAGTAAGAGCTGTGCCACACTGTGAGCAGTTTTTCTTATGCTAACAAGAAAATCTCTGAAGTGGATGAGGTACTGTTGGGAAATTGTTTACCCCGAGAAGACCAAAGAACCCACAAATGTGACCCTCTTTCAAGCTCAGTCAGTCAGGCAGAAGAGTGTGGCCACAGATAGAGCCTGGGCTATTGTGTTACACAAGATAAGCCACATTCAGAAAGGAAAATACTGCATGCCTACTCTCACATGCAGAATCTAGAACCGGTAAAGCCATGGCACAGAAGGCACTGTTTGTGTGAAGAAGGACCACCAAGAAGGGGGAAGGGGAAAGAGAGTAATGGGATTGAATACTAGGTACATTGTACACATCCGTGAAAAGTCACAGTGACACAGTGTTCGTAACAGTCAATATGTGGTAATTTAATAAAAATTTAAAACACTTAAAGAATAAGGTAGGATGAAGAGAAGAGGACAAGAACTCATTTCACTTGAGATATGGGTGCCCTATGGTTCAGCTGCTGCCTTGAACAGTCAGGGCAGGGCTGAGATTTAACAGAGTTGACGTGGGGGCTGTAAGGACACCCGCTGCATGGCCTATACTGAATGCAAGATGTATCCTTGGGAGGAAATTGATCAGGTTTAGGCTTGGCTTTGGGAACATAAAACACACTGAAGTTAACTAACCCACACTGGCAAGGAAGCTGCAACTTTAGAACTTTGCTGTAAACAGCCAATGAACCAGACACAGAAGCAATAAAAGAATATCGATAAAAGTATGTTGGCCTGTGGCTAATTTACTTTCTACATGGGCTATCTTAGTCAAGGGCAGTTTGTTAGAAACAGAAGCCCACTTGAGCCATCTTAAGGAGCGGAACTTGCTAGGAAGTGCAGTAGGTGCAAATCTCAGTCTTGGAAGGGCAAGAAACATCTGTCTGGATTTTCTAAGCAATTGATCTCTCTCCCTGAGTCTCCAAGAAACTAATTCCAATTCTTCCTGTAGAACACCCTTGCTGGAGTATAGCTTCCAAGATACACTGTTTAAAGGCATGAGAATACCTTTAAACATAAGAAAGCACACAAATGGGTGGAAGCCGCATCACACAATACTGAATGAAGCCGTCAGGAGGGAAATGAGGGAGGAAATTTTAAAACTCTCCTGAATCAAATGAGAGCACAGCATACCATAATCTATGGGACACAATGAAGATGGTCCTAAGTGGAGAGCTCACAGCACTAAATGTCTGCATAAAACAGCTGGAGAGATCTCATGTTCATAACCTAACTATCCAGTAGCCTTCATATGTACAAATGATAAACATACAGAGAAAAGAAATCATGTAAACAATCCCATTTCACAGCACACTAGGAATGTATTAAGGAATATATTTAAGCAAGGAAGGGAAAGGCTTGTATGACAAAAATTTTAAGGTGTTGAAGAAAGAGATTGACGATATCAGAAGATGGAAAGATCTCCCATTAGTGGATTCCTACTGCAAAAATAGCCATCCTATTAAAACATTGTACAGATTCAACAAGATTCCAGTCAAAATTCCTATGAAACTCATCTTAGAAACTAAAAAAATAGTCATAAGCTTCACATGGAAACATAAAGAATCCAAGATAACCAAAATAATCCTGGGTCCTTCATCCCAGTTTTCAAGTTATACTACACAGCTATAGTAATAAAATCCCAGCATGGCACTGCCATACAAGCAAGCACATTGATAAAATCAATAGAATAGATTTCAGGACCCATATAAAAGTCCATGCACCTACAACCACCTAATTCTAGACATAGTGGCTAAAAATACACACAGGAGAAAAAGACAGCATCTTCGATAAATGGTGCTGCTCAAATTAGATGGGCACATATAAAAATAATAAAACGAGATGCTTATCTCTCACCCGCCACCAAATCATCTCCAAATAGATCGAGATCTTAGACATAGATCCTGAGTCTGATAGAGAAAGAAAGGATATGCTTGAGACTATAGGCACAGGAGACGACTTTCCAGATAGGATCCAGGTATCTTATTAAGACCAACAATTGATAAATAGGACCTCATGAAAGGTCCTATAAAGCAAATGACACCATCACTGAGGTGAAGATGCAGCTTACTAAATGGAAAAAATCTTTACCATTAAGAGAGCTAATATCTACACTATACAAAGAACGAAAACCAAACAATTCCCTTCCCAAACTATCAAGAAGACAAGAAATTCAATAAAAGTAGAGCATAGAACTAAACAGAGAGCTCTCAAAAAAGTAAATATAAATGCCCGGGAAACAGTTTTAAAAGTGCTCAATGTCAGGGAAATGTAAATTAAAACTACTTTGAGATTTCACCTCACCCCAGTCTGAGCGGTCAAAATTAATAAAACAGACGAGCAGATAAACGGATGTAGGAATGAGGAACACTTACTCATTGTTAGTGGGGATGCAATCTGGTGCAAGCATTGTAGAAATCAGTGTGGAGGCTTTTCAAAAAGCTGGAGAAAAATCCACCACATGATTCAACTATACCACTCTTGGGCATATACCTAAAGGACTCTATATCTCAGACAGAAATATCTATTATTCCATGTTCACTGATACTCAAAATAGCCAGGAAAGAGAAACAGTCTAGATGTCCATTAGCTGATGAATGTGTAACAAAAAGGTAGCACATTTACACCATGGTATATTATTCAGTTGTTAAGAAAAATGAAATGAAATCCCAGGTAAGTGGGTGAAATTGGAAGCCTCCTAAGTGAAGTAACCCAGACCTACCTAGAAAGGCAAACATTGTTTGTTCTCTCATATGTGAGTGTTAGCCCGATTCTATAGATATGTATATTTCACTGGAATGCCCATAGGGGTTAGGAAACTAGGAAGGAACTGTGGGTAAGGGGGCAATCTTACAATTGATAAGACATAGAACACAGCTATGTAAAGAGGGGACCAGAAATAATGGACTAGGGAGGATTAAATAGAGTGAAGATGGGAGGGCAGAATAGAGGAAAGATCGTGGGAAGGAGTAATTAACACTAAAAGCCTTTTGGTAAAAAAAATTCCCACTGCTGTAGAAACTTCTTTCTGTATATGATGCTACCCTATAATGGGGGGACAGTACCCCAACTAGACACCACATGCAAGTAAAAACCCAGAATCAGGAATAGGCTACCTCTTTGTTGAGTTATTGCTCAGTGGGGTCCTGGAGATCCCCAAGCATCATGGGATATTGCCAATACTTTTGGTTGTTCTACATAAGGCCCTGTTGCTGAAGATACAACATACTTGAGTCTCAGAACATGGAATATATCAAGATGGTACCTACCTAGAAGCTTCAGTCCTACTGACTAGCTCTCATAGTGCTAAAAGATGATATACACGCTACAGGAGGAGAAAAGTAATTATTGGTCTCACCCAGCTATGAACTCGATGAGCTATAAGAATGACTGATCTAATGAGTTATGACCACAGGTGCAATAGTGGCATGAATATTATGGGATTAGCCAACCATTTTAAATTGGATCTAAGGGCCATTCCATGTGTTCTCCATATCTGACACTGTTAAAAGGGGCAAGAACCTGAGGCTAGATAGGTCATAGGTTTTATGTGAGACCTTACTACTATTATTCTACTAAATGAACATAATGCCACAGCTCCTAATGACTATCACCACATCCATATTAGTAATCTTTCAACCCTCATCAGAGAAGTCTCTTCTGGCAGTAGTTAGAAATTAACAGAGAGCCTCAACTGGTTCAGGTGCAAGGCATAAAAGACTGAAGAGTTCTTAGGCCTAAAAAGAATATCTGTATTATACCATTCTCTCCGAGGCTCACAACTCTTTGCAAAAGAGGGATCAGAAAGCCTGTAGGAAACGTAGGCAGTTGATAGCTTCAGAGAAGCACTGCTTCATATTCACAAGACAGTTGCACTCATGACTCACAGTGATTGTGCACAAGACCTGAACAAGATCAAGCCAGACAGTCTATGGCCATGCCACCCTGAACGTGCCTGATCTCATCTCATCTCATCTCATCTCATCTCATCTCATCTCATCTCATCTCATCTCATCTCATCTCATCTCATCTCAGAAGATCAAGCCACACAAAGTCCCAGAATCGAGGGGAGTAGACGTGCATGAAATACCACTGCTAACTGAAGAGCTCTTGGTGTTTAATAGCTGCTAGGAGTGGGTGAGTCAGTTTTATTTAATGGTACAAGCCATGGTTGGTCAGCTACACTCCAGAGTAAACCTGATTCACAAGTCTAGTTGGGCAACAAAAACTGAACCTAGTGGAATTAAAATAAAGTAGAAGAAAGCTCAAAACTGAGTGGGTAGGGAGGTAATGGTGGAGAGAGTTGATCTTGGAGGATCTAGGGTACAGAGAGTGAATATCTCAACATATATTGTATAAAATCCTTAAAAAATTAATTAAATATTATTTTAAAAAACAAGTATGTAGCCATGGCTGTGTTATGCAGAGAAACCCTATCTCAAAAAAAATGTGCAAAAACACAAAGTGAAATTCCCTTCACACGTCTGTGTCCTCACACATGCATCACATTCTGGAATGTAGTCTTAATATCAATCTAGTCCATATCTTTCCAATTATTTACTGCACATTAAGTATCTGTATCTATAGTTATACAGTGGCAGGCATACCTACATCCCTGCCTACACCTACACATATTATTATATATATATATATGTGTAGCAAGTATCTATGTGTTTGTTTAAAATAAAATTTAGCTTTGTGTTTGTGTGACTTCATTTTATTTTTGGTAGAAATATCATCATACCATATGTCTTAGTTTCTTTTCCTGTTGGTGTGACAAAACAGTCTGGAAAATCAGCTTAAAAGAGAAAAGGTTAGTCTGTAGTTCGAGAGGGTTATACAGCCCATCATGCAAGGGCAGACATGCTACAGGGGAGGACCACATGGATTCTCACTGCTAACTGTATTGTCTTTATCCAGGCAGCCATCTAAATCATCCTGATGTTAACAGAGAGTGATGGGCTTAAGCTATACCAGGTATCTAACATAGTGCTTATAGAGGTTGTGAGACTGGGGTACCAGCACGGTTGGGTTCAGCTGAGGGCCCTTTTCATGCACCAGACAGCCGATTTCTCTTTGAATCTTCACGTGGCTCGAAGAAGATGGGCTAGGTATCTTACTCCTCGTAAGGTGATTAACCTTATTCTTAGTGGATCTACCCTCTCGATCTAATTATCTCCCCAAGGCTCCATTCCCAAAAGGAATCCTGTTATGGGCTGAGCTTCAATGTGTGAGTCTAGGGTGGAGCGCAAACATTCAGTCTATAGTCTACAGACTATTTTTGCACATGTGTTTTTCTAGACACTTAACTAGATTTCTTGAAAAAAAGTTTAGGTAAATGTCTATAAAAATAATTCAATAGATTATTGAATTGCCTTCTAGAAATTCCCCACCAGTCTGATGTTCTGCCAGTGGTGTTTATCAATACCCAGATATTATTATTTTTACTTGGGGCTTTCACTCACCTTAACTCTGCTATTCTACTGGAGAAAACCTCCATGAACATGATGGTTCTAATTTACAGTGTCCTCATTACCGCATAACCAAACATCTCTTAATTTGTGTTTTCCCCACGTGTTGCCATTTATATAATTTGCCCAATTTTCTATTAAGTTTTACTGTTTTATCTCATTATTTTTTTGAGAAATCTTGACAAATTTGAGTCTCAACCATCTGGATATTATATATGTTGAACATTCTTTCATCCTCCCATTTATCTTTGAACCCCTTTGAGAATATTTAAAAACATACAGGGTATCATTAAGTTTTGTGGTCAAATATTCTTCTTCAAAATGTCTGAGTTTTTTTTTTAAATTTCATTTGTGAAGAGTCTGTATGGTATTACTTGAAAAACGTTTTTCTAACACATAAAACCTCTCTCTCTTCTTTTCTCCCTCCCTCCCTCCCTCCCTCCCTCCCTCCCTCCCTCCCTCCCTCTCTCCCTTCCTCCCTCCTTCTCCCCCCTCTCTGTCTCTCTGCCCTCTGCTTTCAGATAAAAATGAAAAGTCCCAATGACTTCTCCAGTGACTTGTCTGCCTGTCCACCGCCATGCTCCCTGATGGGATGGTCATGGTCTATAACACCCTACAACTGTGAATCCCAAATTGAATGTTTTCTTTATCAGTTGCATTGGTCTTGGTGCAAATTGTCATAGCAATATATATATTGAAACAGGCTCTCCCACTGAAAGTGGGGGCTTGCCAACTAGCTAAACTAGCTGTCCCTCAAGTCCTCGAGTACCGTCTGGTGTCTACCTTTCTTAGTACTAGAGTTACAAACTTACGTTGCCACACCTGGCTTTTACATGGGTGCTGGAATCCTAACGTGGGTCCTCATACTTCACAGCAAGCTCTTTACCATCTTCCTAAGCTGTTTTTTTTTTCTGATATATCTAGAATATATCCTTGAGTATGATAAAAGGTATTGTCTACCCCATGGTTAAATCATACTTAGCGAATAAATCATCCCATAACCACCATCTTGAAATCCTGCTTTTATAATATATTACCTGTCCACATCTGTGTGAGCCTTTTTCTGAGCTCTCTATTCTACTGCTACTCTGTTTGGCTATTTTCACAGTAGGGTTACATTTTGAGAGGTTGTCAGTTTTAATGATGCTGTCCTGGAGCTTTGGAAGTGACAGAGAGTGATTCCCACACATACAACCAAGCGAACAGCTCACTTAGATGTCTCCTCGGAGTGGCTCCTGCCTCTTTCTTGTTTATTGATGCTTCAGAAACCTCCTGCTCCACACCAGAAGAACCTCGGGCATTTTATTACTCAGTGCTTGGCTTATAAACATGTATCTATTATTAATCTCAGAGAGGAGAGAAAATTCTGCAGGTCAGTCTGGGTCTACCTTTGAAACTCTCAGGTCCTATCTTGGAATTTTCTCTTCTTAGGGTTGTCTCCACCTCATGAGTGGAAACACCCGTGGCCTTTCCCTGGATTCTTCTAAGATGATTATTATTGTCTTACCTCAGTGATTTTTTAAAGCATGGACTCTGGTGCTAAATTATAACACGTGTGATGCCAGAACCTTGTTAATCTTAGAATGTGCCCGAGTAGGTCTTGTTACATCTGAATTACTTATGAGTAACTGGGGAGGAAAGGGGTCTGCTTACACCTTGGGTATTACTGCTGTCCATTTATCACAGCACCTTAGACCATAGCACTTTGCTTCCGAGTCTGCTTCTAGCTATAGACTGTGAGCCCCTGCGAGGCAGGAACAGCGACATCTTATCTATCTTTGGAACTCCTCCCCCTAGTATGCAGTGCCTCGCAGAATCTGGCACAAGGTAAGTGCATCATTATAATAACGTGTGCCTAAGTGGATTGAGTACTTAGCGTCGTAACCCCCCAATATCACCCTAATTACATAAGGCTTTTTGTTTCTGCCCCCATCACTCACCATCCCACCAGTTCCGCTTGCTCTTTTGCCTCGCTGTGTTGCCATTGTATAATTTCTTTATTGCAACACTGTCCGTGTGACCCTCAGGCCTGTCTCCATTAGCGTCTTTTACATTAAATCAGATATCTGCACCAACACAAGAGGCTCTCTGCAGCTTGATCATCGAGCAATGGATCAGACAGCCGAACCGTTGATTTAATTGGCATGAAATCACTGAGCCATCTGCTCCGCAGACTTGATTTTTTAAGTGTTACCCTCCTATCTGCTCTGAAATTTCTCGGCCACTTGGAAAGACTACTGGTGTCAGATAGCGGATCACAAAAGCATGACTGCTTAAGGCAGCGAGCAGGGGCTGATGTGACGTTGAGGGACGCTGCTGTCACTCTGCCTTTTCTTTCCGCGTTGCACTTATTAGTATTTGCGATATTACTTTCTCAGCTGTTTGTTTCTCCAGATACACACTGATTACCAAGAGGCAGGGACTTTGTTCTTGCTGCTCCTGGCTGAATGTCAGTGCTAAGAATACCTTCATCTTGCTTCCAAGGGAGTCTGTTCAGTTGCCCTTTGGGTTTAGTTCTGTGAGACTTGGTGGCATGGAAACCATGGAGAATGTCAGGTAGATGGAAAGAAGGTACAGAAGTTGACCCAGGGAGCATCTAAAGACCATGCTGCCAAGCTAAATGCCTATGTGAAGAGTGGTTTAGCAAGAGAGTCCCCGGTTCCAACTTACAGAAACAGGGAGAAATGGTTCAGAAGTTGTTCATCTGATGGGATAGACCTTAGGAACGTCATTTAATCTTTTTGGATTTGGGTGTTTTGATTTTTAAAAGAAGAATCATCTCTAACACCTTCAATTTCTGAGGATTAAATGAGATAATGCATCTGAAATAACCAACAGCCTTATAAACTGCAGGTGATAAGTGTTTTGTAGATACGGATTGACGAGAACTCTAGATTGAGAATGGTTATTATCTCCAGCTTATCGAGATGGGGAAATTGAGGCATCTGGAGGTGCTTCAGTTCTCCTAGCTAGAAACCCAAAGCTCTGGGATTCAAACCAAGGCTTGCTATAGAGTCCACAAAACACAGGTATAACGTGGGTGAGTAGTGTTTTGAGCTTTTGAGCTGTGAATGCCCTCTTTCCATCCTTCCATCAGTTGGTGATTTGAGGATTGTTATGGTTTGAATGTAAACATCTCTCACACACTCATGCATTTGAGTACCTGGTCGTTGTCTTGTTTTATGACTTTGTGAACTTTGATACATTCTGTCTAGCTGGCGCATGCAAGCCACTAAGGTTTGAATTATATGTGCCCCCACTTCCAGTCCTGCCCTCTGGTTCATAATTTTCTAAAACGCGATCAAGCCATTTCTTGAGCTCCCATCACCAGAGACTGAGCTACTCCCATCACCATTCTTCTTCTACTGTGACAGATTGAAATTCCCCGAAACCGTGAGCCAAAAATGAATCTACCTTCTCCCAATTTGCTTCCATTGGATATTTCACAACAACTAGGAGAAAAATAATACAGTATATAAGAGAGGAAAATGTGGAGTTGTGTAAGAATGAGGCCAGAGGCCATGAGTTAAATCAAAGCAGATACCTGTTTCTATGATGAGGAGCTGGGGTTAAAGTGAACTGAGAAGGCACATAAGCTCCCAAGGGTTGTGGTATAAGCATCAGCCCAGGGGTATTAGGGAATAGTTGAATGAGCCAGAAACCAAGAGGAGGGAATGTCAGGAGGGAAAAATCAGGGCTCATCAGGGTGGTTACAACCCCCTGTCAATTGGAGTAAAACTCTCCTAATATACTTTATGGCCGAAATGCCAGCTGCTATGCTATGTACCGCCTGTCTCCTTTCTTGCCCCTGCCTTAGTGAAAGTCCTTCTCTACTGTCTGATAAGTGCAATAGCTTCAAATCTCCTTCAGGGGACAATGGCCTCTGAGAACATTCATGACTATGAGTCGGAAGGTGTTTCTGGATTGCTGCAACAGGTAAGGATTTGTACTGCAAGAGAACTTCCTGTTTCCTGCAAGGAAGAAGAAACAAAAGTGGCGGGGGGGGGGGAGATGTTTCATTCCTACTTAACTAACACCTATTTACTGTTCTTGCTAGGGGCCAAGCACATGATAGGTTAACTCACTTAATGCCCTCAACCACCTGCAAACAATTCCCCCCCCCCCCACACACACCCTGGCTTTACACATGTAGGAAATGAGGAACAAGTGGATGGATCTGGTTACTTCAGGCTTAGCATAAAGGATGATAGCTATGCAGGAACAACTTTGACGTTTTTACAACTTTCTTTTCTAATTCTGTGGTCCAGTAGTTGAAAGATGTGCCGGGCTCAATGTTTCCAAGTTCTTTTTGCCACAGGACCTGGCAATCCAGCCCATTCTGGCCTTCAGCTCAAGCTCTTCCTACTCCACCCCCTCCTACTGCAGTTTGAGGTGTGCCACCTTGCTCAACCATTCTCTGCAGGCATTGGTTTGTTTCCTGTTCACTTCTAAAAGTCCTAGTTTTGATTTTCATCCAAATGGTAGTTACTGAATAGCTACCACATTGCTGGGCGCTGTTCTAGACACCCATGACCTTGGCTGTCTTCCCCTCACATATGCATTAAGATGGAGAGACAATTAATGATCAAATGAGTCAGAGTACAGCCGTAGTCAATAAGCACCGTGCAGGCTGATGTGAGAAGAAAACATCACAACCAGGAAAGGCCCCTGGAGGGAGGTGACATTTGTGCTGAGAGCTGAGCAATTAAAAAGAAGGCTGATACAGAATGCGAAGGATCTGTCAGCAAGGGCAAAACACCTGATGGGAGAAGGAACCTGCTGCCTTTCAGGCTCAGCTTGGGAAAGAGGATGAGATGAGGGATGGGAGTGTTGGAACATGGCATGGAGCAGGTCAGAAACCACCCTGTAGAGGGTAAGGAGTGGCCAGTCTTTGGCTCATTTCATTACAACCCAAGTGTTTTCTTAATGTCTTCTAGAAAAGAGACAAAGGCTGCTCTAGTCTCATTGTCCACTGCGCTGGACAGTGGAAGGGAGATCTTATTTTCCCCCTTTGAGCTTAAATTTATCCATCTGACTCCACTGTGTAGGAGGAGAGAGACGCTTGTTGGTTCCTGGCTGCTTAGCCCAGAAATAAACACTCAGAAACTGTATTAATTAAATCACTGCTTGGCCCATTAGCTCTAGCATCTTGTTTTCTAACTCTTACATCTTAATTTAACCCATCTTCATTACTCTGTGCATCTCTACGAGGCTGTGGCCTACCAGCAAAGTTTCAGCATGTCTGTCTCTGGCGGCTGCTCCATGGCTTCTCTCTGACTCCACCTCCTTTCTCCCAGCATTCTGTTTAGTTTTCCCCACCTAGCTCTGATCCTCTCTAGCTTGCTATACGCCCAAAGCAGTTCCTTTATTAACCAATGATATTCCCAGTATACAGAGGGGAATCCCACATCACCACTGAAGCTCAATATCTGACTCTGTTTATAAGAATCAGTTTTTTTCTATGTTAGCATCTTCCAGCAAGTAACAGAATTTCTCATAAGAGATTCCCTCTATAAACAGTTGGCTAATCACTTTGTTCAGTAGTGAGGATGGGGCTTTAGCCAGACCTCCTTCAAGAAAGGGTGCCATGAAGGCCTCCTGTACTTTCTAAATTATTCTTTTTAATATGTGTATGCATATGTATGCAGGAATACATGTATCTATGCACATATGTAGAGGTCAGAGGACAATCTGAGGTACAGTTATTCTCAGGAACACCGTCCACCACCACCACCATACCCATCATACTTCATTATCTGTACTCTCCCTCCTTTCTTCTTAGAATTTCCCCTCCCACAGTTACCTTCTTTAGTGTCTCTATCACCTATGCAGGGAACAAGAGACAGGATCTTGTTGGCGTGGACCTTACTAGTTGGGCTAGAATGATTGGTTGGCCTTCTGAGGGATTCTCCCACCTCTACTCTCCCAGAGCAGGGGTATCAAGTGTGTGCCACCACTCCAGGCATCTTTATATGGGTTCTAAAGGTTGCATTCAGGCCTTCCAACTTGCAAGGCAAGCACTACATTGAGCCCCAGTAAGCAGGTTACTCCTCAGTACCATGTTTTTTGCTGTTGCTTGTCTAACATTCTATTTTGGAAGCACAGAAGAATGAACATCTCTAATGCTCTCTTCCTTCTTTGCATTTGTGATTTTCTATGACAGCAGATTTTGGCCTTTAGATACTCCTTCCATTGGAATCTACCCACCATGCAGTATTACTGGGTCCATTAGTCAAACACTTAGGAATCAGATCCTCTGGAAACCCAGCTGGGTATGTTTTAAAGGAGATCTGGAATCTAATTATATTATTCTACAGTTAGTTTATCTTGGAAATATATAGAATGCACAGAAAGAGAAGATTGGGAAAATGAAGATTCACTGAAGCATCCTACATTATGTGTAGATATGCAGTGAGGAGATCCTAAATTCAGTTCAACTGTTGCATAAGACCAGATCTTCCTTGACCTAGAATTAAGGATCTGATTCTAGAATCTTCATAGGATGTGCACTCTACATGTTTACATGCTGAGTGATTAGCCTGCACACAGCACCTTGTCAGGATATCTTACTGTCCTTAATTTATTTTTAAATGATGTTATTCTTTTGTTTCTAGGTATGTGTATATTTGTGTATCTGTATGTAGCTATGTGCACATGAGTGTAGGTGCCCACCAAGGTGTTGGGTTCCCCCTGGGGCTAGAGTTACATGTAGTGTGAGCCACATGACATGAGCACTGGAAGCTGGACTCAGATCTGGATGAGCATTGCATGCTCTTAACTGCTGAGCGATCTCTCTGCTCCCTCTGTATTTTGGTTTTTGAAGGAAAGATAGTGAGGTTATTATGTAGTTAGACAGGAACACATAGTATAAGACAGTACACAATCACAAGACATGGGAGAAGAATACTCAGTAGAGTCGTGCCTAGATGACTTTCTTATTTGTTGATTTTTAAGTTTTTGCATAAGAGCATATTGTATGCTGAACATATTCTCCTTCATAAACTTTCTATTCATTTTCTTTCACCCTTTCAACTCTTGTTAACCCTCTTTGCCTCCCTAGACAGTTTTAAATATATATGCATGTCATACGCATGGTTTGATATAGCAACATAAAATATAAGAATCACAAATGTGAGAAAATGTATATTTGTTTTTAAAATATTAACTTAGCTCATTTAATATGATCATCTACTGTTGCACCCATTTCCTGCATATGATATGACTTTATTCTTCAGCATGATTGAAAATGTTGCCGTTATATATCCACTACATTTCCTCTGTTGTTAGACACCTACTTTGGTTCTGTAGCTTAGCTATTGCAAATAGTGCTGTGGCATCAATGTGAAAATATCTCAAAAATATATTGACTTGGAATACTTTTTGTAAATAGCCAGAAATGGTATAGGTGGTTGGTTATATGAAAGAGTTATTTTTAGCTTCTTTCATTTATTTTTTTTTAAATTTTGGGTATAGATGTTTTTCTTTGTATGGGTGTCTATGCATCCTGTATGTGCAGTGCTCACAGAGCTCAGGAGAAAGAAAGCATTGGTTCCTCTGAACTGGAATTACAGAAGGTCGATAATTGTCATGTAGGTGTTGGGAATTGAACTTTGGCCCTCTGAGAGAACAGCCAGTTAGACTCCTAAACCCTCTTAACCACTGAACTACCTCTCCAGTTCCTACTTTTAGTTTCTTGAGAAACCTTTTTATCGACTTCAAATGTGGTTGAAATCATTCATATCCTATCAACAATGTATGAAGTTTCCCTTTTGTCTGCATCCTCATGTTCTTCCTATGCATTTGTCTAGAATAACTTATAACAACAGAATTGAAGCTCTGTATGCTGTTATGTATATAAACATAGATATATCCAATATAGAGGTATATAGACAAAGGGATCCACTTAAACAGGAGAGACAGAGAGGCAGGGGCAGAGAAAGGAAAAGTGAGCATGCAAGTCTAGCCATTCCAGAGATACTGATGGACACACACAGTGCACACATGCTAAATGGGTGCTTATTTCAAGTCAACCACTCTGATATGCAGACGCACACAAAGAACACACTGAGGAGAAGCTACTGAAGCTGCTGTGATGTGCAGGTGTATAGAGAGCACACTGGCATGCTTGCTCTACAACAGCGGTTCTCAACCCTTTCACAGGGTGGGATATGAGATACCCTACATATCAGATATTCACATAACAGTAGCAAAACTAAAGTTATGAAGTTGCAATGAAAATAACTTAAGGGTTGGGTGTGACTAAAACATGAGGAACTGTATTAAAGGGTCACAGCATTAGGAAGGTTAGAACCACTGGTCTAGAACCTCCTGGTGGAGTCGGTAACTGTGACAAAAAAGCTGGTTGTGTTGCATCAAGCAAAGCCCTCAGGGAGGTTCAATAGTGACCTGTGGTGGTCCTGGATGGCCCTCTCAGGTCAAGAGATCAGAAGGGGCACGCTTGGAGGGTTGGATACTAAGTAATGGAGGTGAGCTCATCATATTGAGGAAGTAGCTAGCTCTCACTGCCTGAAGTCTTCATGGCCCCTGCTCGGGTAAAAATGGTCATTCAGGTAAATCTCCCTTTTATTGGAGGTGGCAGGGGGATTGCTGTTGTTGGGTACTACAAACAAAGCCCCACCCTTATTCTTTAGGCAGTCCTGCTTACTTAAAGCTTTAACTGGCGTCTCATCCATTACGATGAAACCCAAGTCCCTTGTACCATACACAACGCTTGGCAAGAGCTAGTTCCTTCTTGTTCACTTAGTTCCAGCCACATTAAACTCCTTTCTATTTCCTGTCTTGAAAAATTTGCCTATTCTGTCTCCTTGCTGGGGGTTCACCAAGTTTTGAATTAATTGACTTCTATCCTCTTTTCAGGTTTCAACTCAAATTCAGTTTGTCAGAGAATCATCTTCACATCTCTGAAGATTAAGTTTTCTTTAAGAAAAGTTTCCTCACCATGTCTAGACCTAACAAGACTAATCTACATATAGGAACTCACAAAGACTGTGGCAGCATGCACAGGACCTACATGTGTTCAAGTCAGACAAGGTCCCTGGGTTCTTACAAGTATTCCATTATGGTTGGGGGAGGACCTTATGAGGCCCCATCCCTCCTGGAGAAACTTTTGGCAGTTAATAGTTCCTGTGAGAGGGAAGTCATTTTCTTTAGTGATGTAGCCATTGGTAAGTTACCATTGTTTTAGTAACTATCTCCCTCAGCCACATCCATGCAAGTTACTCTAAACTCAGTGGACCACAAAAAGAAAATGAATGTGACAGTCAGAGGGATGAAAAGGAAGGAAATACACGGGAACAAAAAGGGGTAGGGGTATATGATGGGGTGAATATGATCAACTGCATTGCATATAGGCATAAAATTATTAACAATAAAATATATGTTTCCTTTTGAGTACCCTATTCTTCACACCATCTGGCATTGCTTTATGTTGCTCATTTGCTATTTTGGGTACTGCCTTCCCTGTGAGTAGATATTTTTCCATGAGGGTCGTAGCTGCATAATGTTTTTTTTTTCTTTTTATGCTGTCCCTGGTGTTAAACACACAATCTATGATGCCAGAGGTTCTGTTCATAAATGTTTGCAGAATGAATGACTGGGCCTTTAGAAGGTGCTTAATTCAATTTAAAACTATTCACTGAAATTGAGGAACTTCAGTCCAGCTCCACCCATTGCTTGGCTTATATTAGAGGTTCAATAAACATTTGTTGAACAGTTGACAGACACGGAAAGAGGTAATGAGGGATGTTGTCCAAATAGGCTCCCAGCCTATCAGCTCAGCCACGAGCATCCTGTGATCATCTGTATCCACCTGCATCCTCGTGTCCTTTGGGATGCCTTCCAAAGTCTGCCTCCAAACCCTGCTTGCTGTGCTTCATTTCCTCTCTATTGCAGAGCATCTGCTTTCACCACTCTTTCTCTTTGTCCGCTTGGTGGCCCTAGCAGTGCTCTTGCTCTGCTCCTCTGCACCGAGTTCTGTGCTGGAAGCAAGCCTGTCTGCCTCAGGGCTTCTAATACTGGAAGCTCTGGGCCCCTTCCACCTTCTCCTGTGCTCAATCGGTCTTTAGAGATTGCAATTCAGACCAGAGCCTTTGGACACCACTCAGAAGTAGACGTCAGGTAGTCATCCCAACTGCGCTTATTATCGCTATTTAGAACATCAAACTGGTCACCAATTACTTTATAAAACCAGAAAACAGAGTGCCCTGCATTTTAACTACACAAGCAGGCGAGGCACCAAAGGCCAGGTCTTTCTGAGCCTGACCAGATGGGCTGTCTGTGGATCAGTTACTTTGGCCATTGGCCACTTTAGGCATCGGCTGCTTATCATCCTCCAAGTGGCCAAGTGTGGTTCTGGCTTCATTTCCTGGCAGGTTTGGCTGTGGGAAGAATTGTGAAGCATCCAAAAAAACAGTGATGTTGGCTCCTTGGGACTTGGATAGAGTCAGAGTTCCCAGTCTGTGCCACCCCTTAGCATTTTCCTCCCAGACACACAGGCGGAATAAGCCCATATTGACTTTGAGTGTATGCAACCCCAACCCCTGGGATTTAGTTGAAATTACCTTTAACTGTTCAAATACAGTTCTCTTGTTTCTCCAGTTTGAGACAAATATAACACATAGAAGAAACTAATAAAGGCACCTTGAATCTTCAACCTTGCCTATAGGTTGGAACCAACCTAGAAATTTTAAGAAATCCCAGTGCCTGGGTCTATCTTAGGGTGATTAAAAGAAATAGACATCCGCCTATTTAAGGGTCCTGTGGTAGTTTCAGTGTTCTCTAAGGCAGAAAACCACTGACCTAAGACAGGATCTCTGAATGTGCATAGCAATCACTCACAGGTCATGTTTGAATATGGATTCATTAAGATGCAGTCTTTGTCCACATGTCCTGAGACTCTACATCCCCAAGAAGCTACTCCATGATGCTGTGACTGGCTCTTTACTAATCACACAACATAGACTTTTGTCCTAAAGCTCTGCTATTTGGTGTGTGAGCCATGAATGGGAACCCTCCAGGAGCTAACTGGAAATGCAAACTCTCAAGTATCACCCCAGGCTTTCTGAGTAGAATGTATCTTTTTAAAAAGCTCTAAGTGATTGGTTTGCATACCAAAGATTGGAGCATTGATACATAGGAGCTGCAAACTTGCAGTACCTGGGACTAATTTAGCCAGCAGATGTATACTGTCTGGCTCACACAATATTGCTTTGAAATTGGGAATTAATTGATGATGTTTAAAACTCGAGACCTGCGCTTTTCTCTCGGAACTTCTCGCCATCTTTTGAACACGAAAACTGTTATTTTCTTCACTCTGGCATTTTAGTTTGCAGCTTCTGGTTCACATGTGCGTTCTTTCATCTAGTCCCCAGGTGAGAACCAGGGCTCCCAGGGGTTAGTACAACCTGAGCCAGTCCAGTTCAGAGCTTTCTTCATCACTCTGTCTACGTATAAAACCAGCAACAGTATTTATTTAGGTTTCTGATAAAGATTAAATGGAGATGCTGCTTGTATTGACTTTGGGTTTTTTTTCTGTCACCCGGCCTTCCATAATCTCATTACATCTGCAGCACTGTGCATCCTTAGATGATGACATCATCACATATGTGCCCTGAAGATGTTGCCTGCTTCTGACTTTGTGTTGCAGCTAGGATAGTCTAGCTGCATCAAGAGGTCATTTTTTTGGATTCCTGCCTCTCTCTCTCTTGTCTGTATTGTCTTAATTTTTGGAGTCCATTATGCCTATCTCCAGAGACTACTTGAGTGATAAAACAAAGGAATTGAGGTCCCATGACCCTTGGAGGGAGAAAGTGTGATGTGACTACGTAATATTTTCAAGGCAAGAGAAGGTTCTGAACAAAGATTGCACACTAGAAATGTCTTTATCTTGAGAGGGATTAGACCAGGTATTGAGAAGCAGCAAGAGCAGAAAACTATCATCCTAAAGGCAGTGACAGATATGCAAGGACTGATAGCCCAGGGCTTCCCGGGGAACGCGCGCTCAGACAGTTTCTATGAGTGACTCCCAAGAACAACTCATCCAACTGAGACTAATTAGGTTTAACACTGAGGAAAACAGGGCTGAGCTATGAGATTTTTTTCAGAATTACTTCCAAGCAAAGAAATTAGTGGATATTAATGGTAATAATGATAATAACATTGTCTTTTCAGTAACAGGCAAAGTTCTAGATGTTTCTATACATTGTCTGAGGGGGTCAACACACTTTTGCTGGAGCAGTTTTGCTACTGGGGGACATTGAGTGTCACTTGCAAGGGGGCAGACACACTCTTGTGGCTCAAAAGCAGCTTGGATGCCAAAGCCCATGTATGCCTGTTTGGGTAATTAATACTTTATTGAAACATGTTCAGTCACTTATGCATTGCCTCGGGCTGCTTTTTAAAACTTTTAGATACTTTCTATTGTTTTCTTATCATAAATACCTTGGTTTTATTCTTTGTGGAACATATGTAATTGACAAATAAATATATATTCAAGGTATATGGTAAGATTATTTAATATAGGCTGTAAATACACTATAATGCTTGCCTCAGTCCAATTAATGAGCATGTCTGTCCCACTCATGGCTACTTTTGATGCAGTGACAATGCAGATTAGAACAGTAGATGGAAAGGAACAAGAAGTTAGAGAATTCTGGTCAAAATGGGGAGACACTGGATCATAAGAAGAAATGTTCTGGGGACCTTTTTGTCAATTTTTGTAGAAGAAAAGAGCTCTGTGGCTTGACCTTTGCCTCATTCATTCCTCAGGCATGTTTTCCTTCGAGAAAGAACCATCCCTCATATCAGCGAAGTCCCTCATTTGGGCACAATAAACAGGAAGATTGCTTTCCATGTACTAGAATGGGATAGGGATGGAAAAGCCATTTGACCTTGGGACTGTTAATAATATGTGACCCTCATCTGGAGATTATAGTATGAATTAATGAAGGAACAATCCAATCATTGCATGTAAATAATTGAAAACTTCTGCTATAGAAATCTACTTTTATTCCACTCACTGGTTCATGAGGTTGAATTAGTTACAGGGACAGAGAGACTGGGAGCCTTGGAAGAAGTCTTTGCTGTTCTGAAAACAGCAAAGATGTGGTAGTCTAGTTCAGGATTACTAAATTTCTCTTTTTGGGCTGTTTAGAGAGGGACTGGGCAGTTCTTGGAAAGCACACTGTAAAGGACACTCATTCAAATCATGGGTGATGCCAAGTTCTAAGCTGTCCACATCTACTCTGTTCTCGATGTATTTGCATTGTGTAATACAATCCCTGGGGAGACATGAACACATGCCTATTCCCCTCAGAATAGAAGCCCGGGACAGGTTATAGTAATGATACCACCAAATCCAGCTTAAAAACTGTAAGTTTACTGGGATTACTTACATGAGAGTGGGTGAAGAGTTACTTGCAGGAGCAGAAATGATTCCTGCAGCACAAAACCGAAACCCGATATGTGTGATGATTCATAAAACCTGTATCCAGGAAGTCTCAGTACACCTTAAAGGTAGTTCACTCTATCAGATTCTCTTCCCAGTAGTCTTTTCTCCTTTATCTTTGTGATGGAGAGGTCTTATAAATTTTTAAGTTTCAAGACTTTCTGAGACCTGTTAGTTGACTTTACTTCCGAGTCTTAAAGAGCCGTCATCTAGGATTAATGTTTCAACTTTTAAGAAATCATTGCATTACAATTGCTTATTAAATACTCCATACCCAAGCAGCACTTCCATGAAATAACCTGTTTCTCATAAAACAGAAGGCTATGTTTTCTAGAGTAGTCAAAACATCATTATAAAAATCGCAAGATCCAGGTTTTTGCAAAATCCAGATGCTCCAGAGGGAAAGATACTTCAAAAAATTAAGGGTTTCTTACAAAAATGAAGTCTATTTCTTCTAGTCTTGAGCTAGAACATTCTTCCCAATCTCTTTATAATGTGACCAAGAATATGCAATGGAGGAACTCAGTAGGGAGGATAGTGTGTGTGCGCGTGCATGCACACACATGGGCACAAATACGTGTGTGTGTTATCTAATACTGCATTCCCAAGCAATTTCCATTTTTATAATTATTCAATGGATTTTTATTGAGACTTTAGGCCAACCTGAAGTATTTTCTAGAACCTGAGTCTTCAGGGGGTACTTTCCTCTTACCAATAGAAGCTATTGGTCAATAGAAGGCAGAGGTTATTAGGAGCCATTTTTAACCTATTTAATAACAGTGCTTATGGGTGGGCAGGAGCTATAGGCCAGTAGGAACCACTGTGAATAGAAGCTGTACATTTGCCAAACAAACACCATGGTTGGTGCAAGGCAGGGAATGACCCAGTCCCAGAAAGATGACAGAGCCCAACTTTGAGGTAGTATAGTTTCAGGTAATTGAAGCCATAATTAAGCAAAAGCTACCAATAAACACATGCTGACTAGAGGTCATTGGCCAGCAATAGTGCCAATAAAGGTCAGAGAACTAGTAAGTCAGCAGAGAGCTGGAGCAGGAAGCACTGCATTTCTGAGAGAGTGGCAAGAGATCCTGGTGTCTCCAGGACCACTGAACCCCAAGAGCCTCATTCCTGGATACCAATCTCTACTCTGAGAACTGGTAACGTGAGAGCTGAGATTCTCATCTGTCCTAACTTCCCAGGTGCCCTTATCACAAGCTACAGCATTAATTACCTCTTTAGTTGGATGAGTAAAAGGTGAACTTTTCAGACATAGTGTACAAGCTTATATTTTTAGATTCCTGGTATATATCACCAAATTACTTTTCAAAAATTTATGTGAATTTTCTTTCTCCTAAATTTTAATTAAAATAACTATAAAACTGCCTAGGCTCCCACAAAGCCAGTTCATGCAGTAGGAACAAAAACCCATTGCCATTGTTCTTGAGGTCTCAGTAGTCCTCATTGTTCACTATGTTCAGCGAGTCCGGTTTTATCCCAGGCTTTTTCAGATACAGGCCATCTGGCCTTGGTGAGTTCCCGATAGAACATCCCCATTGTCTCAGTGTGTGGGTGCACCCCTCGCGGTCCTGAGTTCCTTGTTCGTGCTCTCTCTCCTTCTGCTCCTGATTTGGACCTTGAGATTTCTGTCCAGTGCTCCAATGTGGGTCTCTGTCTCTGTCTCCTTTCATCGCCTGATGACGGTTAATATTCCGGAGGATGCCTATATGTTTTTCTTTGGGTTCTCCTTATTTAGCATCTCTAGAATCACTAATTATAGACTCAATGTCCTTTATTTATGGCTAGAAACCAAATATGAGTGAGTACATCCCATGTTCCTCTTTTTGGGTCTGGCTTACCTCACTCAGTATAGTGTTTTCTATTTCCATCCATTTGTATGCAACCTTACTAGGCCTGGATGGAGGTGGGTGGTCCTTGGACTTCCCACAGGGCAGGGAAACTGGATTGCTCTTTGGACTAACGAGGGAGGGGGACTTGACTGGGGGAGGGGGAGGGAAATGGGAGGCAGTGGCGGGGAAGAATCAGAAATCTTTAATAAATAAATTAAAAATTAAAAAATACAAAAAAATAACTATAAAATTTATTTTTAAAGGTACAAAGTTTATATATGCACATATATATATATATGCTAGTTCTTTGAGAATTTTGTATAATGTTTTCTAATAATTCTCACCCCTTCCTTCAACTTCTCCAGTATTCATTCCCCTTCTTTACCCATCCAATTTGTGTCCCTTTTTCTTTCTTCTTTCTTTCTTTTTTTTTAAACACATCTAGTCTAAGTTGTGCTGCCTGAATATTCTTGGACAGGTAGCCTTCCACTGGAGTGAGCTTGATTTACACTCTTAAGCAAAATCAACCCTTCCAATCCCAGTGAGTTGAGAGTCACCAATAATTCCTTGGCTGGGAGTGGGACTTGGTGATGAGTTCCCTGGGATTTGGTCTGCCTTAAGCTTGCACAGGTGTTGTGCATGCTGCCCTGTTGTGCACAGCTGCTCTGCTGTGTCCAGAAGACACTGTTTCTTTGCCATCGTCCATCGCCGCTGGCTCTAACCCTCTTTCCACCTGCTCTTCTGCAATGATCCCTGAGCCTTGGGAGGAGGGGTTCAGTATACATGTTCCATTTAGAGCTTAGCATTCCAGTCTCTTATTCTTTGAATTTTGGCCAGTTGTGGGTCCTTGAGTCAATCACCAACCATTGTAATTAGAATTTTTTGATGAGGACTGAGCTATGAACCAATCTATGCGTATAATAACAAGTTATTGGGAGTCTGTTTAATACTATATCTTTTTAGCAGGATAATAGTACTAGGTTCTCCCTTATTGACCTATGACCCGTGTAGTCATAGGTTCTTGGCCACAATATTGGTGCCAGGTATGGATTTTGCATTTTGAGGTAGACTTTCACAATGTGAATGTGATTGATTATTCCCATGTCATTTTTGCTGTTATATAGCATTAGTGTTTGTGGTTGGGCCAGTCATTGTTGTAGCTCACAGGGTTTATAGCCGGAGGATACTGATGATTATTTTCCTCCTCCCAGGGCCATGAATGATATCTAATAGGGATGAAGCTTCCAGATGAGTACCAGCTTGATTTCTCCATATTCCATGACTCGAGTATGTGGTGTCTTCAAATGCAGGGTCTTACTGTCAAGTTCTGGATGATGCCAAGAGCATGGTCAGTAGCCTATAAAGTTTGGTAGTCTATGGGACCCAGTTGCCTATCAACTCCAAAAGAAGCAAGCCATTATTGGCACTTGGATTTTTATTTGTTAGCCTGTGGGGTCTAGTAGGGGCATTGCCACTCTGTTTGTTATAGAGGAACTCCGTTTTACCTCTTTTTATATAGCTGTATGTATATATTTTAGGAAGCCTCTATAATAGTAGGTTCCTATATGACTTTTTTGAAGTCTTTATTGTTAGTTATCCCTACCCGTATTTCCTCCACTATTCTGTCCTCCAGTCTCCACTCCAATTTAACTACATATTAACAGCATTATTTACCTGTTGTGACACTGACTTCTACTTCCCCTTAAGTGAAAAAGGTATATGGTTTTAAGAGAATCTGAAACCTAATAGATTTCTCCCTGGCAGAAGAAATCACACTACAAAGGTGTAGACGAATGCCCCATATGTAGAGTAAGAGGGCATTGGAGAGTGACATTTGCCATATCTGCAATTAGATCAGGGCTTCTCGTGATGACAAGGAAAAAAATCCAATTCAGTCTTGCTTAAGTGAGTGGGAATAATTTATAAGTGCATATGACTTGGGAGTGAAGAAAGCGGTGGATTTCAAGTGTGGATAATGGCAAGCTCTTGACACTTGCCTCAGAACCCTGATTGCTGGAGCTCTGAAGAGTCAGGTCAAGCTCGCGCCATGTGTTGGGACCAAATATAGAAAGAATCCCATCCTCCCAGCTGCTCTATCTTCTGAAGTTGAAGTTTTAGTCTATGTGGAGTAGACAGGTAAGTGTAGGTGATTGTGTAGGTGATTGGAAGACCTACCATAAAGGCGTGGGAGTCTCGTGTTACTCATCTCAGAGATACAAGCCAACTAGGAAAAGTTTCAGGATTGGTTGAGCATTTACACTTATAATTTTCTTTCCATATTTCTTTCTTGTTTTTTTTTTTTAAGGATGGGCTCTCACTAGATAACCCTGGGTGGCCTTAAACTCATAGAGATTCTCCTGTCTCAGTCTACCGAGTTCTGAGATTAAAGGCATGTGCCATTCTATCCAGAGTTATTTCCTTACATCTGTAATGTAGACTCCAAACTCCAATATTTCTAAGTCATAAACTGTGGAAAATAAAGGATGGACAGTTTTTCTGGTGCAGAATATAAAGACAACAGTCAACAAGGAAGAAGGTGCATATATGGAAAAGTTGTAGGAGCACTGTAGTGAAACTTCTCGAAGTAGCTTGCATTTTTGTGAGCATTGAACTCAAGGCACATTCTAGGCAAGCACCTTCTCACTAAGTTACACCCAGTCCCAGTTCACTTATTATTTAGTGTGTGTATGTGTGTGTGCAAACATGTACATGTCATGCCATTCGTGTGGAATTCAGAAGAGAACTTTCACCATGCAAGTTCTGTGGCTCAAACTCATGTCACCAGACATAGTGGCGATTATGCTTACCCAATGAACCATCTCACTGATCCCCTTCTCCAAGTGCTACTTTTCACGATAATATTTATTAACAACACCTGCTATTTGTGTGGGGAATGAAGGGTGATGATTCACCGAGATTGACATACAGTCACTTGCAATAGAGCAAATGGGTCTTGCTGCCACCATGCCCAGTAGAAGAAAATAAAGGAAGTCAGTATTGATGTTTTAAGCTTTGTCTTCAGGTGTCCAGGGAATTTCAACCCAACCCTCCCTTGATTTTTCTTCTACATAAAAGTGACTTTCTGACTATCACATGCTCTGGGAAATGTTCTTCAGTGTGTGATACACGCTAATGGTTCCCTTGAGAAATGTTTGAACTTGGAACGAGTGACCAGTTCAATAGAGTATCAATGGGAAGGATCCTGTCCCCAAGGTGCTTTTCACTCCAAGAACTTCCTCTAAGTTCCTTTGGGGAGCATTTAGTGTTAACGCCAGATTTACTCCAGATTTCTACGATCAGGAAACCATTTTTCTACAAAGGGTCAATTTTTTTCCTCGTGCTTCTCCTTTGTGTTAGAAAACGAAAACAAGCTTGGATCTTCCTTAGGATGCTTGGGATCTGTCTCTCTTCCCATTCTACAGAACTTATCTCTAAGGGGACACAGACCTACCCCTCATGGGCCACACCATCTGCTGGGGCTACACAGAGGTGCACATCAGTTGTGGGGTTTTGGTTTGAAAAGTACCAGCTATAAAAAGAGCCACAACGTCAGAGAACCAGAGAGAAGGAAAGCATGCCCAGGGAGTTTGAAAATTTAACAAAATCCATCATTGAAAGAACAGAAATTTGCAAAGTGGATATGATAATGGGTAAGAAAAAAAACCTCAGAATCTGCTGAACATATAGTGTACTAATTGTTGCCCTAAGTAAGATATGGGTATTGCAGGCATAACTCATATGACACTTACATGAATTAATTCACTTAATCCTCTCAATAACCAAATGAAGTGCTGATATAGTCGCTATTTTGCAGACAAGGAAATTCAGAGGCTCTAAGTTACTGGCCTAAAGTCACACTGTAAGATGTGTTAGAACTGGAATTGCAATTTTGGCATTTGACTTTAGGAGTTTGTATTCTTTACCTCTTTGTATAATCACATATGTATTATATAGTTTAGAATAACTGAAATGTCCCTTGAGGGACATTCTTTTAGTTTCTCATAACTTAAATAGGATACCACTGATATTATCTCAATTGATGTTACATTACATGATAAATAAATTGAGGAAAGAAAGCAAAAACATCTGCACAAACGTTTTTAACAAGGCATGACAGAAACATTCATGTCAATTGTAGTCTTCATGCTACAACTGGTCATGTGACCTTAGCTGACATCTATAACTACCCTCCTCTCCTACCCATCTGTATTTCCTTCATCCTAAGCAAGTACCTCAGCAGGCCTTGGCTCTGTTCTTGGAGGAGTGACCCATACCTTCATTGCTGAAGGGTCTGTGCCCTTTCTGTATCATCCTACGTGAATTTAGCTGTTGGAGTTTCCCTTGGACTTGAGTTACAGGATGAGGTAACACCAAGAGATGCCTTAAAGGATGTGCTGTACTCCAGACATGAACTTCCTTAACCTCCATTATAGAAATAAACTAACCTTCCCTGGTGATTTGGATCAATCACCCTTCCTGATGGTTATTCCTTTCTTTGCCTGTTGGTTTATGGGCATAAGAAGCCCAAAGTGGCCAGGTAAAATTTTGAGCTTCCAGTTCAATGGAATGTTTGTTGTGTCTAGGTGCTCTCCCACCTAGAAGCAAAATTTGTAGGCCAACAGAATTTTTAAGGTCATGGGAACAAGAAGTAGAGAATTTCCTAGTGAGTTACTATAGTGATAGTGAGTGGAGCTATTCCTGTTTCCACCACTTAATTCCTGGACCCATGAATCCTGGATCTGGGAGAAAATATACCATATATCTGATGTGGATTCAAAGTATATTGCTGCATGTGGAGAGCCCTGCTCATGCTCTCCAGACTACTGCCACCTAGACTCTATGGCAACTGTAGGTGCTGATGAATTGTCAAGTCTCATCCAGATACTTAGCAAATTCATCCTTACAATTCTGTTCCCCTAGAGCCACTACCGGTACCAGCGTCTGCCTAGTTACTATTCCATTGCTGTGAAGGGGCACATGACAAACACAACTTATAGAAGAAAGCATTTAATTGGGTGGGGGACTTGCTTATAGCTTCAGAGGGTGGTCCGTAGTCCATGACCATCATGACAGGGAACATGCAGTAGGTAGACAACATCCTGATCTGCAGGTAGGAGGCAGAGAGAGAGAGAGAGAGAGGATCTGGTGCGGGCTTTTGAAATCTCAAAGTCCACCCCAGTGATACACCTCCTTCAACAAGGCCACCCCTCCTACTCCTTCCTAAACAATGTTACAAGCTGGGAACCAAACAGTCAAATATATGAGCCTACGGGGACCATTCTCATTCAAACTGCCACACCATGGCTTTTAGATGGGATGGCACATGACTGCAATAGTAGAATTTCAGAAGTTGATGCAGTTCATGAAGTCAAGAACAGCCTGGGCTAGATAGCAGGACCTGTCCAAAAATAATAATAAAAAACCCAGTATTTTTTTCCATTCCTTTCTCTTGTGGCTCTCTCACAATGGAGAAAGAGAACTCCCATGTTGTGTGGATACTCGGGCCACTATTTGGAAAGGCTTATAAGGTGAGGGTAACTTGCTTCTGCCTAACATCGTGGAAGGAGCTGAAGCCTCCCGCCAATGGCCATGTGGCAGGTTTAGAGCCTATTTCCTGGCCCTGGTAAAGCCTTTGGATGATATCACCCGGAATCAATATTTTACCCGCAGCCTTGTGAGTACTTTGCAGCTAAGTTATTCTATACCCTGGTCACACACTGTGGCTGAAGAGAAAAGAGTGTGCAAACTTGGGGGAGGGCAGTAATTTGATATAGAGCAGTAACTGATACAGGAATAAAAACATCTCAATCGCAAGCACATCCCCGGCTTATTGTCCTGTCTCCATTGGCCCACTATTAAAGTTCTTCTATGCAGCATAAGGAGTCATTGATAAACATTGGTAGTCAGTACTTGGGGGGTAGAGTTCAGAGTTTATAGAGAGCTAACAATGAGAAGTGAGGTTGTTAAGATAAGTTATAAAGCTTGGTGGCATTCTGCAACCTCAAATCCACAGGGCCAGCTTCACAAAGGCAACAGTCTGCAGCTCCTGACCCCACCCACATCCAGCCTGAAAACACCTCCATTTCTATAACTTCTCGCTTGGGCTGCTCACCGTATGCTTAGCACATTAATCTTCACTGTGCGTTCCATTTGTGGACATGCTTTTCTTCCCATGGAGGGCAAGCTCCTGGAGTGCCAGGCTTACCTTTTATCCATCTTCCTGCATGCAATTCTCTGGTCACCACAGAGGCCCTATAAATGTTTGGGAGATAAATATTGTCCACTCTGAAACCATGTGGCTGATGGATTGACTCTTATTCAATTCCAGCCAGCGTGCTGTTTTCTTGGTTTTAGTTTGGAGAATAACATCCGTGAGAAGGATAGATTGAGACCCAAGAGGCAAATGAGTTTAACGTACCAGTAGATATCCTGGATGCTTTAACATACTGCTGCAAAATGATAAATTCCCACGTAGACTCCGGCACGCTGCATAAGAGAGCTTTAATAGTGGGCCAATGGAGATGGAACAATAAGCCGAGGCTGTGCTTGGGGGTGAGTAAGGCTGCCTGCCAAAGGTAATACACATCAATACAAGCTATGTTTTCTATGTAACAGTTGAATTAATCCTCCCTTTCTGCCTTGTTGTCTGATAGTTGCCCATGTCCTGCCCATAGAATATGTTAAATGCACATTTATTAAGTGAAAGATTGCTGATATAGATTACAATGAATATTCATGACGCAGGTTCTCAAGGCTCTGGAAAATAAGGAGTTAGGTCTTATTTAGGAAGATGTTCATGGATGAAAAAGACTTCATCCAACCATGGAATCCAGTAGACAAAGGTTATTAGAGCCCCTGGAAGGCCAAGGGGTGCAGGAGATGGAATAAAAACAAGAGGAGATTGTCGTTCATGTCAGCATTGCACACGACAGCTCTGGACTGTTGAGTGACTGGAAAGGAGCTTAATCTTCTCCCCTAGACTTTAGGAAGGATAGACACCCAGCCTTGGACAACAGAAGCTCCGTAGCATCCTGGCAAGGGAGACTGGTTATGAACTGAGTGTCTGAAGATGCTGTACAGCTTTAACGCACGAGAGCTTTCTCTCTCCTGCTATGAGCGGCTGACTTTAGAAGTGCTACCATCCGTCTCTCCACCAAGGTGGGACACCTTTTATAAAGTAGAAGTGGACAGAGTGTGGCACAGGTAGAGTGACGTGATCCCGGACTTGAAATGAGGCTAAATCCTAACAGAGCGTTGGATCTTTAGAAGTTTGCATGTCAGATTCCCTTTTTGTCTCAGCTGACTTGAGTGTGCTTTCTTTCACTTGTGACTCTAAGAGTTTTGAACACAGAGGCTTGCTTTGGGTGTCCTGACAGTAATCCAGGGCCCACTAGAGTTCAGAAATATCTATCTCAAAACAATAGACATAATCACTATCTAGTTGTTGAAGATGGAGTTCAATCTTCTGTACCCAAAGGACTTTAGAACCTCAACTGACTATGTTGGAGCAGATAGGACTAAAACCACCAGAAAATAAAGAGTGATGTCTCTTAATGGATGTTCATGGCTGATGGCCTAGAAACCTGACGTCCTATCAGCTCAGACTTCTTGTATGTGCACCAGACACTTAATATGAGAAGTTACATAGAGTTTCAGGTTCAATCTTAGCCACCGAGGTCAGTGGGGAAGGGGTTATGGTTTTGTTAAAAAATGTCACCCGGAGGACTCATGTGTTGAAGTCTTGGTCCCTCCCTCCAGCGGATCTACTGAAAGGTGACTAGGTTGTGAGAATGCTGTCTTCATCAAAGGATAGTCTGCCTATGAGTTGATAATTGAATGTACTTTGAGAAGTGGTGAAAGCCTCAGAAGCTGGGACCTAAGATAGAAAGAGGAGGAACCACAGGAGACTACGTCTTGTCCTCAGTCCCTACCTCTACCCTTCCATGCTTCCCTCATCTCTGTGAAGTAAGCAATGGCAGTGTGCCACAGGCTCCCTGCCTTCCTGTGGCCCTAGAAAAATGGGGCCAATTGACTGTGAGCTGAAATCTTGGAAACTGTGAATGAAACAAACCTTTCCTCCCTTGAAATTGTTGCTCTAAAGTATTTTGTCATAGTGACCAAGGACTAGCACAGAGGGAAAGAATCTTAATGGAGGTAGAAGGAACCATTGGGGGGTGGGGGTTAATGGGCGAGTGATTCCATTGCTCAAATATTCAAGGCCAAGCCAAGAAAGACACCAGTCATCAGTCAGCTCGCTAGTGGCATGAAAATGGTTGTTGTTGTTGTTAGTGGTGGTGGTGGTGGTGGTGGTGGTGGTGTGTGTGTGTGTGTGTGTGTGTGTGTGTATGTCTAGAGTTTAACTGGTGTTGGCTCCACTTGGAAGTTTTATGCAGAGCTCTGGGGAACCAACCCTCTCCACAGAAGGTATGTAGGGAAGAGTCTAGCTACTCTGCTCCACACACATGGCACTATGTGGTAACCACAGGAGAACACACAGTCTCACCAGGCTACTAAGTGAGTGTAGCAGACGCCCAGAGCACTGAGAAGACTCAAGAGTTCACCGCATCTTTTGATGTTGGGATTAAATAAGACAATGTAGTCAATGTGTGAGCTGTTTATTTCTTTGATCACTGACACACTTGAATAGCTTTTTATGTTTGATAATTTGTGTGTAAATATTTTCAGTTATGTTGATACTTTTAAAGGAATTCATATATATATGAATATATGTAAGATTCTTTTACAAATTAAAGGCATTAATATTTTACAAAGTTTTGAATTTTTTCACATCTGGATAACATAACCTTTGTGACTTATTAAGAAAGCGGGTAGTGTTTTTTTGCCCTGATGTACTCAACCATCTAAGCCAAGTACTATTTTCCCCTAATGGCTATGCAATAGTCTTTACATTATTGTCTATAGATGTAAAAGGCCACTTTTTTTTGTTGTATTCTAAATGTCTGTGTAGTTTTCTTTGTTCTGTTTCTGAACGCTGCATTCTGTTCCCCTGAACTGTGTATTTCAATGCCATCATTTTGCTCTCTTAATAATTACAGCTTTATCTACCTAAAATTGTTACTTAGTGGGAAAGAAAAATCAACCATACTCCATGGCAGGCCCAATGCCCAGGATAGCTGGCTAACACAAAATGGACTCCACATTTTTGTTTTTGTTTGTTTTTAGAAAGAACATGAAGTTGAGTGAGTAGGGAAGTGGGTTGGGGAGGATCTGGGAGAGAAAATAATATGATCAAATATATTGCATGAATTATTTTTATTCTTCTTTCATGTATTACATCATAACCAAAGTTTTTCTTCCCTCCCCACCCCAATGTCTCTTTCCCCCATCTCCACTCTCCTTCAGATCTACCTCTCCTCCACCTTCCCTCACAAAAGAGTAGGCCTCCCAGGGACATCAACCAAACAGCAAGCTACAATAAGACAAGCACACACCATCTCATCAAGGCTGACGGAGGCAACCTAGTAGGAGGAAAAGGGTCCCATAGGTAGGCCAAGGAGTCAGCAACTACCTCCACTCTCTTAGACATCCTACAAGAACACCAACCTACTCAGCCATAACATGTATGCAGAAGACTAAGGTCAGACCCCTACAGTTGCCCTGATCTTTGTGAACTCCCATGAGTCCTTGTCAATTGATTATGTATATTGTTTTCTCATGCTGTCCCTGATGTCTCTGGTTCCTCTGATCCTCACTCTTTCCAACAGGGTCCTCCTAAGCTCTATCTAATGTTTGGCTGCAGGGCTCTGCATCTGGTCACATCGCTTGCTGGATGAGGTCTCTCTGGTCTCTTTGATGATGGTTCTGCTAGGCTCTGGTCCCAGAACACCCTGCAACAGGATAAATTGTAGGTTGAAGGTTTTGTGGCTGGGTTAGTGTCCCAATCCTTTCACTTGAGGCCTTGCCTGTTTATAGAAGATGGCCAGTTCAGGCCCTATGTCCCCATTACTAGAAGTCTTTGCTAGTGTTACTCTCATAGATGTCATGGAGTTTCCATTGCATTAGGTTCCCACCTCATCCCCGACATGCCCCCCAATTCCAAACATTTCTCCCAGAATTTTCTCCTTCCCTTCCCCCTACCTGATCTCTCCTGTCCCCAACCCCACCCACCCCAATGGGTAGAAAACGATTCTACTTTCCCTCCCCAGGGAGATCCATTCATTTTCCTTTGAACCCTCTTTGTTACCCAGTCTCTGGGTTTGTGGATTGTGGCATGATTATCCTTTACTTTACAGCAAATATCCACTTATAAGTGAGTATATGCCGTGTGTGTCTTTCTGGGTCTGGGTTACCTCACTCAGGATGATTTTTTTCCCTAAAAATATTTAGAGCCTCATGGTGCTTGTTTGCAGGTATTGAATCTCCACACACCCTTTGTCTGACCTCACAGCTCTTCCATCTCTTGCTTCTGGTTTAAGATTCTTCTACAGAATTAGACGCTTACCATCAAGGTACAGTGGAATCTTGGGACCAAGATTAGAAACAATCAGAGGAAATATATAAAGCCTTTCTATTCAAGACTTTTGGAAAATCTTTTCGTTTATCTAAGTATTTGATGTGTCTCAGCAAAATGTTATGGCATTGTTCATACAGATGTGGTGACATTTTTGTTCAAGTGACTTTTGAATTTACATATTATTTTCCCTAAAAAAGGAAATTTTCAACCAGTGTGGTCTCTCAGCAGTCATTTATGGTACAATAGACCTTATCAAATAATAATTGTTCATAATGGGGAAGCTCAGCACATAAATTGAGAGAGAGTGTATGTGTGAGAGAGAAAGAGTTCATTTGTGGACTTGATCATCTTACAAATAAATGAAACAAAGAAAAACAATTACCACTGTTTCCCCTTCAGCAACAATTTATCAGTTATGCTTGTCTAAATATAGAAATATAACTTGTGAGATTTCTATTTATTTATTGACCTGTTTTAACAACTTGGGCCACAGAATCAATACATCACTTTTATTTTCCACTTACTTGGTTGGGCGTTCCATGCATCAGTATGTGATGTGATTTATTTTATAAATATGCATAGGCATAGATATGGATATAGGTGATAGAGATACAGATATATGTGGCTTACTTTTTGAGGATTTCACACATGTATGCAATGTAGTAGGGTCATATCTGCTCTGTTTTCCCTCCCCAACCCCACCCCTGTACCCAACCATACAATTCTCTCCCATTTTATTTATAAACTAGTGCATCCAATCAATGTTGTTCATATGTGCCTGTGTGTAGGGCTATCCATAGGAGCCTGGGCAATCTGTCAGTGCCCACAACTGCAACTGCAATTAATTGCCCAAAACTCCTTAGGCAAGGGTGGAATTTTGGCTTGATCTTGTGCAGGTAACCACAGCTGCTGTGAATTCCATGTACAAACAACCATGCTCTGTCCTTCTTCTTATAATTCTTTCCACTTCTGCTTTTGTCTTATTCCCTGAGCCTTGGGAGAGAGGAGTCAAACTGATAGAGATGTCTCATTTAGGGCTGAGCACCCAGAGTCACCCATTTTCATCACTTTGATTGGTTACAGGTCTCTGCAGTAACCATCACTATTGCAAAAAAGAAGCTTTGCTGACCAATGTAAGCAGCCTAGATTTGTGAATATAAACATATATGAAACATATATATTAAGAAGACAGTTTGACAATATGACCATTTAGCAAAACAAAACCAAGGAACAAAAGTTGTAGGAGGTTTCCCCAATTAGAGCCAAAGACCTTCTAAGCCATGGGCTTTTGACAAGGTTTACATGACCAGACCAGACATAGCCCTGAGGAGCGGGTCTCAGATTTGCTCAGAAAGTAGCTGATTGCTCCCTAACAAGCATGCCACTACTGTGTCGTTAAACACATTTTGCCTCGTAGGTCATTCTTGTAGCTCACAGGGTCCAGTACTGGGTAGGAGCACTGATGTAGTTTTTCCTCCTTCCAACGGCATGAAAGTGAGCCAGCAGGGAGAGTTTTTTGTTTAGTTCAAGCTTGATTTTTCCATGTCCTGCAACCCAAGTGTTTGATGTCTTCAGAAATAGAGTTTGACCATCCTACTGATTGTATTTAATTATTTCTGTGGTGTTTATGTCCACCACACCCTCAGTGGCTTATTCATTTGAAAATGATATTTTTCTGCTTCCAAACATTGTGCAGCAGGTGAATTAGGGAGCAGTTACTAGTCCTCCAGTGCAGCTGCTCTCTGGGCTTTGTCTGTGTTTCAGGGAGAGACCTTCCTTATGGAGGTATGCCTGGATTTTGAGAACAGCACTGAGCGTGAGCTCTGGTCATCTGTCCTCCAGTGCTAGTGCTCGGCCTTTGTATGATGAACTTCCCACTGGCTTCCCTGGGTAGTTTCGTTTCTCTGGCTCGGTGGTTTTGGTAACTCCTGCCCATAAAATTATTTTCATTGCTACTTTATAACTAATTTTGCTACTGTTACGAATCATAATGTAAATATCTATGCATTCCTATGCTCTTAGGCAAGCCTGTGAAAAGGTTGCTTGACACCAAATGGGTCACGATCCACAGGTTGAGAACCAAAAATCTAGCTCTTCTTCATATTACTGATGCATTTAATTTTTCTAAGTGATTTAAACACACATACATGCACACACACACATACACACACACACACACACACAGAGCTCTATGATTACAGTTGTAATCATGCCTAGCTTACTTCACTGTTTATTTGGTCCAACAGACGCAGAGATTCCTAGATTTCCCCCTTGAGTCAATCCAGAGCCTCTGCTTTAAATCTACGAGTTCCTAGCGGTGTGAAAGAAGAGTCGATGTTTCTCCTGGGGACCGGCTCATGCACCTAACTACTCTGAAGAGAACCCAAGAGTATTGGAGTAGCATGTCTTCCAGATCCATCCTATGCTGTCAGTTGGGGCCATGTACCTTAACTTCATTGAAATGATATCTTAGAGTCAGTAAATCATAAAATCTGTCATCTATCAATCATCTATCTCCCATCTATCTGTCTGTCTGTCTGTCTGTCTATCTATCTCTCTGTTTATCTACCTATCATCTGTATTATCTATCCAAGAATTCTAATCAGAATAAGTTTATGTGTTTTGGACATAAATTTTACAGAGTCCATGAATGTTGTTCTATATAAGCTACAGATTCATTTAAAGAATTTAACACATTCATTCCAAGCACTAGTGTTTTGCATTTGATTGACAGATGCTCTGTGATCATAGCCCAATTGTGCCCAAGGACACTCCTTATTTTGTGCTTTCATGGAGTAAAATAATTTCTTTTCCCCCATTGCCTCATGCGGTAAGAAGCTGGGAGACTGTGGTCTTTTTACCCTAGTCTCTGACTCCAGGCTGCTGGTTTTTTTTTTTTGGTGCCCACTATTTATGTATGTATGTATGTATGTATGTATGTATGTATGTATGTATTAAAGATTTCTGTCTCTCCCCCGCCACTGCCTCCCATATCCCTCCCCCTCCCCCAATCAACTCCCCCTCTCTCATCAGCCTGAAGAGCAGACCAGGTTCCCTGCCCTGTCCAAGGACCCCCCACCTCCTTCCAGGTCTAGTAAAATGAACATCCAAACAGCCTAGGCTCCCACAAAGCCAGTACGTGTAGTAGGATCAAAACCCATTGCCATTGTTCTTGAGTTCTCAGCAGTCCCCATTGTCCGCTATGTTCAGCGAGACCAGTTTTATCCCAGGCTTTTTCAGACCCAGGCCAGCTGGCCTTGGTGAGTTCCCAATAGAACATCCCCATTGTCTCAGTGTGTGGGTGCACCCCTCGCTGTCCTGAGTTCCTTGCTCATGCTCTCTCTCCTTCTGCTCCTGATTTGGACCTTGGGGTTGTAGTCCGGTGATCCAATGTGGGACTCTGTCTCTGTCTCCTTTCATCGTCCAGGCCGCTGTTCTGTCTCTAAAAACAAAACAAGACAAAACAAACTCAAAACTGTCGGGAAGCTGAGTCTGCCGAGCTCTGCACCTCACTCATCCTCCCCATCTGTGGCGGTCGTCATTTAGGCTGACGTCAGTGGCCTGACCGACAACCTATGCAATGTCTCTGTTTGTGGTTCTCTTGTAAGAGACTTGCCCTTGACTCCATCCTAGTCACCTCTGTGGATTAAAGCATACACCATGCTGTCTTCACCCTCACTCTAACCTCCTCCCCTGCAGGTCCCTATTTAAACTATGCAGATTTCCCGGCTGTCTTAGTTAGGGTTTCTATTGCTGTGATGAAACACCATGACCACAAAGCAAGTTGGGGAGGAAAGGGTTTGTCTTACACTTCCACACTGCTGTTCATCGCTGAAGGAAGTCAGGATAGGAATTCAAACAGAACGGGATTCTGGAGAAAGGGGATGATGCAAAGGCCATGAAGGGGTGCTGCTTACTGACTTGCTCAGTCTGATTTCTTATAGAACCCAGGACCCACCAGCCCAGGATGGTGGCACCCACAAGGGGCTGGACCATTCATCAATCAGTCAAAAAGAAAATGCCTTCCAGCCTGATCTTATAGAGGCATCTTATCAATTAAATACCTCCTTTCAGATACCTCTGGTTTGTGTGTCTAGTTTAGGTAAGCTAGGCAGCCCACCAGCCTTCAGTGTTTGCTCAAGTGCTTTGCAACTCTCTGCTGCCTTCTCTTGTAGACCTCTGAGCCAATCTTCTCTGTCAGGGCCCATTCAGCAGAAAGAAATCACACAGGCCACTTGGGAGGCAGAAGCAGGCAGATCTCTGTGAGTTCAAGACCAGCCTGGTCTACAAGAGCTAGTTCCAGGACAGGCTCCAAAACCAAAAAAAAAAAAAAAAAAAAAAAGAAAGAAAGAAAAAAGAAATCACACAGGCTATTTATTTTTCTTTTATTTATTCTTCTTTCATAAAATACATCCTGACCACAGTCTCCAATCCCTCAATTCCTCACAGCCTCCCTCCACACCCATCTATACTCCTCCCCGGATCCACTACTTCTCTGTTTCCCTTCAGAAAAATAGCAGGCCACCCAGAGATATCCACAGAACATGGCATAACAAGATACAATATGACTAGGCACAAACCCTCATATCAAGGTTGGACAAGACAACCCAGCAGGAGGGAAAGGGTCCCAAGGCAGGCAAATGAGTCAGAGATAGCCCCATTCCCACTGTTAGGAGTCCCACAGAACCCCAAACTAAACATCTCAGCAAAAATGTAGAGGACCTAGTGCAGGCTCTGTGTTTGCCTCTTCTGTCACGGTGAGCCCCTACAGGCTGCACAGAGGTCGTGTGAATGGAGAGAACTTATTCCTAAGTAGAGCTAACAGGTACTGAGGCAGGGAAAGGCACGAATACCTTCACCTATCCCAAAGCAAACTGCTGGGGAGGGAGGGAGGAAAGAAGGGAGCAGAATTCTTGCAACACAGAACTGGGAAGTAGGAGTTCCAAGGCCTGAGGCTCCAGGTCTTCAAGGTGGAGCCCTGCTTGGCTGCCACCGGTGTCCTCGGGAAGGTACCTCCAGTTTGGCTCTGAGTTCTGAAGAGTTACAAACTGCACTGAGGAGCCGCTTCAAGAAAGATATGTTGCTGCCAATGGGAGAGGCCCAGTGGGGGCAGCAGTCTGGAGTCAATTGTACAGGAAGCTGCGTGTTCCTGCCTCCAGCTTTGCAGTTTGCCCACCAGGCCTCCCTATTGGCAGTGTCTGGTGGGATCAGTGTCTGAACGGGAGTCCAGCTGGAACTGGAGAAATGTCATTTGAAGAGTTTCGGCACAGGTTCCGTCTAGGACAGAAGTGGAGAGAAAAGAGGGTGGTAATTGCAGCAGCACTGCCCCCCTTAACTCCGTCTATCCACAACCCCCACTTCCTAATCCCCCGGTCAGCCTCCCATCGGTGTTCCTTCCAGCTCAGTGTCAACTATTCCAGCATTTTGGGTGCTGTGATGTGTACCACACCATTTTCCTCTCACAGGCCGACTGGCCCCACTGGTGACCAGCCCGGCAGACGTTTCCACTGCAGGGTCTGTTCCAAGTTCTCCATTCTCCTCTCACTTCCACCTCCTTTTCCCTCCTCCATTTTCTGTTTCATAGATGGAAGCTTCCTCCCGACTTCCTGATGCAAAAACCGGCATCTGTATCATCTTCTCACGTGCCACTGGGAGAGAGATGGGGTGCCTCTGGCCTGAGGTCAGCCCCCCGAACCTGTACTCCAGCCAACAGCTCCTCCTCTTCTAACAGTATTAACACTCACCCATATCCACTCAGTCCAGAGTCTGCTTTCTCTGCATTCTGCTCCCCACTTTACCAGATACTTACAGGGTTTGTTTGTTTATTTATTAAAGATTTCTGTCTCTTCCCCACTGCCGCTTCCCCTTCCCCCCCCCCCCCCCCCCTTCTTCCCCACTGCCGCTTCCCCTTCCCCCCTCCCCCTCCCCCAATCAAGTCCCCCTCCCTCGTCAGCCCAAAGAGCAATCAGGGTTCTCTGTCCTGTAGGAAGTCCAAGGATCACCCACCTCCACCCAGGTCTAGTAAGGTGAGCATCCAAACTGCCTAGGCTCCCACAAAGCCAATACGTGCAGTAGGATCAAAAACCCATTGCCATTGTTCTTGAGGTCTCAGTAGTCCTCCTTGTCCGCTATGTTCAGCGAGACCGGTTTTAACCCAGGCTTTTTCAGACCCAGGCCAGCTGGCCTTGGTGAGTTCCCGATAG
>NW_026067926.1:1645241-1646702 GCF_014885135.2 Alexandromys fortis | reverse complement strand
ATCCACTTGGACTTGAGTTTTGTGCATGGTGATAGATATGGATCTATTTTCATTCTTCTACAGATTGACATCCAGTTTTGCCAGCACAATTTGTTGAAGATGCTCTCTTTTTTCCGTTGTATACTTTTAGCTCCTTTATCGAAAATCAGGTGCTCATAGGTTTGTGGGTTAAAGTCAGGGTCTTCTATTCGATTCCATTGATCGACTTCTCTGTTTTTATGCCAATACCAAGCTGTTTTCAATACTGTAGCTCTGTAATAGAGTTTGAAGTCAGGGATGGTAATGCCTCCAGACGTTCCTTTATTGCATAAGATTGTTTTGGCTATCCTGGGTTTTTTGTTTTTCCATATAAAGTTGATTATTGTCTTCTCCAGATCTGTGAAGAATTTTGATGGGGATTGCATTGATTCTATACAGTGTTTTTGTTGTTGTTGGTTTTTTTTTTTTTTTTTGAAACAGGGTTTCTCTGTGTTGCTTTGGAGCCTGTCCTGGATCTAGCTCTCATAGACCAGGCTGGCCTTGAATTCACAGGGATTTGCGTGCCTCTGCCTACTGAGTGCTCAGATTAAAAGCATGCGCCAAAGGCGTGCTCCACCACCACCCGGCTTTTTGTAAATTTCAACTTTATTCACTACTTTTTGGGGAAAAATGCATTTGAAAAATTGTCTATCTCATATTAGGGGATAATTTGGCAGTTTATTACAAAATGAAACAGACTTACCAGAAGACCCAGCAAACCTCCTCTTATATGTTTACTTAAGATGAAAGAAAAGTGAGGTTTATAGGAAACCTGGGTGAAGATGTTTCCTGCTTGTGTTACAATTGCCAGGAAACCTGAAGCAATAGAAATGCCTGTCATCATGAATGGGTAATAATGACATGTCAATTCAATAAAGAACTAAAAATCAATCAAAAGGAGTGAGTTTCTGAAACGCATAATAACATAGAAGAATCTTAAATATATTGTGCTAAGTGGGCAGAGATAAGGTGGCACAGCATGTGTTTCAATATATGCGACATTTTGGAAAAGGCAGTGTCTTTGGTTGACCTTAAACATTTTTTGTTTAAATTTAGTAGATAAGTTATTTTGTCTTTTAAAAGATTTATTTGTGACTTAACAGCCCACCTGAAAGCTCTAGAAAAAAAAGAAGCAGACTCATCTAGGAGGAGTAGAAGACTGGAAATAATCAAACTGAGGGCTGAAATCAACAAAATAGAAACACAGAAAACAATCCAAAGAATCAATGAAACAAAAAGCTGGTTCCTGGAGAAAATCAACAAGATTGATAAACCTCTATCCAAACTAATAAAACGCCAGAGAGTGAATATGCAAATTAATAAGATCAGAAATGAAAAGGGGGACATAACCACAGACACAGAGGAAATTCAAAGAATCATTAGATCTTACTACAAAGGCCTGTATGGCACAAAACTGGAAAATGTAAAAGAAATGGACACGTT
>NW_026067926.1:1473776-1641980 GCF_014885135.2 Alexandromys fortis | reverse complement strand
GAACAATGAGGACTGATGAGAAGCCAAGGTCAATGGCAAGGGGTTTTGATCCTACTTCATGTTCTGGCTTGGTGGGAGCCTAGCCAGTTTGGATGTTCACCTTCCTAGACATGGAGGGAGGGGGGAGGACCTTGGACTTTCCACAGGGCAGGGAACCATGACTGCTCTTTGGATAGGAGAGGGAGGGGGAGAGGAATGGGGGGAGGAGGAGAAGAGAGGGGGGAGGGGGAGAAGAGTGGGGGAGGGGGAGGGAAATGGGAGGCTGGGAGGAGGAGGAAACTTTTTTTTTCTTATTCTCAATAAAATAAAAAAAATGAAAAAAAAAAGATTTATTTGTGTGCATTCGAAGCATAAGGCTGATTTGTCCACATGTATGCCTGGGCACCATATTCATACAGTGTCTGAAGAGGCCAGAAGATGGTGTCAGACCCCATAGAACTGGAATTACAGACAGTTATGAGCTTTCAGCTGGGTCCTGGGAATGGAATCCAGGTTCTCTGGAAGAGCACTCAGTCTTCGCTCCTAACCGTGGAGCCTCCTCTCCGGTTCAGCTCTTCCACGTTAAAAAGTCAAAACAACCTCACAGAAACAAACTCCATGGGATCCCACCTTTCTCCTCAAATTATCCCCAGTTTGATTTTTATGTTCACAAGAAATTTTATCAATGACACTTGTCTTGCTCCCACTTTCTCTACTCCCTCTCCTTCCAACCTCTTCATAAGCATCTTCACCATTGCTTGAGGGAAAACTGAGGCAGGGGCGGAAGGAGAGGCAAGGAAGGGCTTCTTTGTAGAAAACCAACCAAGCGATAATGGGAGCCCCTTCACTTTGCTACTGACAGCCATGAACTTGAACTCTGCTCCTTCCCTCTGTCTAAGATTGCATGTGCGATTTGCATGATTTGAGTTTCACCATCCTCCTCCATGTGGACTGGCTCTAACTGCAGAACCCAAAAGTTAATGCTTTTGGGTGAACCTTGCACATGTACCTGCTCAGATGCACCATGCCTATTTAAATGAAGTCTTAAAAAAAAAGCCTGGGTTCTCCAGTGGGAATGACTGTTGTCCTCCCTAATCGGAAGGGTCCACATGTCCACATGCATCCTTCTCCCTCAGCTTTTGTCTGTCTGTCTCTGTCTTTCCCTCTACACACACACATACATACACACATACCTATCTATCATCTATCTATCTATCTATCTATCTATCTATCTATCTATCTATCTATCTATCTATCTATCTATCTATTTATCATCCACCACCCATCCATCCATCACCTATATTTCCATCTATCATCTGGGTGTAGATGTTGATATACAGAACTTGTTCAGAAGGTGAGAAGCCTTAAAATTCTCAAGAGCGCAAAAATCTTGGAAACATTGTTTTGAAGTTTACAGAAATTCCTTTTTAAAATCATCTCTGTGGACCATCCAGACTAAGACTGTTGGCCATGCAGAGACACTGCTTATGGGGGTGTGGCCCGGGCTTCAGTGTCCTGCCCTGATTAGTGCCTTTAATTCCACAGGCTCCAGTATCAAGCACTCTGCTTCCACGTATAGTCCCCAGCAGTTCTCATGTCAGCTCTTTGTTCTCATGTTGCCCTAGATCTCCCTTAGTAGCACATCCCAAGAACTGCCATCTCACTTGCCATGGAGGTTGGAGCCCTGTCTTCCTGTCCAGCCAGTGCAAATGCAAAACTGTCTTTACACATGCTCTACACTGAGACCAAAGGTGGCAGTGTTCTTCCAATCGTGTGATAGGCTCCAGGGAACAGTTTTTGAGAAGTAACTCTGGAATATCTTGCGAGGAAAAAATAGCCCATGCTCACACATGCAGAGAAATTCCATGTCTCACCTGTTTGGCTTATTTGTGGTACTTCAGTACAAAGACCTTCCTACCACACAGTTCCAGCTGCTGAAAAACAAGACAACAACGGATTGCAACAGCTCAGGCTCTAACAAGTGCCTTCTAAATGCAACCCCCCAGAATTATGGGCTTCTGTCATGGAACTTTGGCTGTAATACTTTCTTTGTCCTCCCTAGACTGGGTTCGCATTCTGGATATGTGGCAGGCTCTGTGTATCTGCACTGATTGATTGGTGTTGAATAGCGCAGCAAGAGCATCACTAATTATCCTCAGGACGAAATGCAGTTGAAGAGTCATTAGGACTCTCTAAATCTGGAAAGCATCCACGGCCAAACAAAGGGACTCTCTTGCCACCCAGCCTGGAGGAGAATGCACAGTCAGGTCTCTGGGGTCCTCTTCCACTCGACTGGGGCTCATTTGTGTTCTCGAACTCCTCTAAAAGCAGGTCATACCTTAACTGCACCCACTAACGAGGATGAAGCAGAATCCGCCAAAATGCCAAGATTTTATTTTTATCTTTTCTTTAATAAGAATTTGGTCATCTTTTCTTTCATGCGGAGCAAAAGAACACTAAATCCTACATAGATAGAGATGGATGTCATTGTAAGGCAGATTCAACGTGATTTAAGGGACCCAGACATTCCCACCACCAGCCTCACTGATGCCTAACATTTGGTATTGATTATAGGTACCTTTATGGTGAAATTGGGGAGTTGTAAGCTAATTTTTAAAAACTAAATGTGAGGAAAAATGCTTGGAACTGATACACTAACTCAGATCATGCAGACAAAACCTTCAACTCAGTGGCTGCTGCGAGCACAGCGCTCAATAAGTGGGAGCTATTATTTCTATTACTAATAATTGCTTGAGCATTCACTACGCAAATCTTTGTTGAACATCCAGTTGGTGTCAGGATATTGTGCTAGATGTTAGGAAGATAGAGATGAATTGCCATAATTCTTGCTTTCAAAAAGCTCAGGTGATCAGGGCAATCAAACACTTAGGTAAGTAATTAGAATTCTACATATTAAGTACTGTGTATAATAGAAGTATTGAGCCCGGAGAGTGGAGGAACACACAGCTGACTGTGCTTGGGAAATCCGGGGCACTGCACAGAGCAGTCCAGAGAACACAGAATTATGCCAAGTGAAAGGAGGAGGGGCTTAGGGAATTCTGGGAAGCAGAGAGGGCTTGGATGGCCACATAACCGTAACGACAGAATAACAGGAGACAGTGCCCAGGCTATGGTGTCAGAGCATAAATGTCATGGAGAATTAGGGGGAAACACAGATGGAATAGTATTCTGAAGGAATGGCAGTCTTGTCTAGGTGAAAAGGTTTAAGATATAGGACATACAAGACCAGAGATGAGGGAATAGCTCCACAGTAAAACACTTAGCTTTCAAGCATCAGGATCAGTGTTGGATCCACTGCGCCCACAAAAAAATGCTAAGTGGCCTCCGTGCAACAGAATGTGGAGGCAGAACTTCTCAGGATCAAAATGTCTAGCTAGATTAACCAAGTCAGTAATGTCTGGGTTGAAGTGAGAGACACTCTCAATCTATAAGGTCAAGAGAGATGAAGATGTCCAATTTCAACCCCCAGTCTCTGTATGTTCACACACTCACAGGCACCTACACATGTGTGCTCATACACATGCAAATATACACATGAATATCATGCATACCGCACATACACAAGCAAAGAGAGAGAGAGAGAGAGAGAGAGAGAGAGAGAGAGAGAGAGAGAGAGAGAGAGGAAGACAAGGTCAGGAACATGTTTCTAAACAGGAATACAATACAATTTAGTATTTCACATACATCCACTAAGAGTAAAAGTCAGGGATTGGTCCACTTTGACCCATAGGTCAAATCTAGTCTGTCTAGGTTATCTGAAACGTTTGCAATGCTCTCTGAAGCTTGCTGTCCTGGTTATAGGATATGTATGAGTGTGGAGAGGAGGCAGAGCGAGGGTCACATTGAGATGCAAGGGCAGGGGAGATGTGCTGAGCCTTCTCAAATGCAGGTCATATCAACCATCTCTCCAAACTTTGGAGCTCAAAAACCACTTAAATAATTTTATTCAAATGTTCAGGCAAACATTGGAGATTATCCTGCCAAACCCCCTGTGTTATTCTGTTTTCATACAACTCTAAAATCAAAGCAAAGTTAAAAAGTAAATACTACAAAAATTATAGTCAGGGTCACCCACACTTGTCTTTCTAGCAACAGAAACTGAGGATTACAGGTTTGAGAACAATCTGAGATACTTTGTTTCAAAAAGTTTATAAGGTCGTTCCATTTCACATTAGCATGACCACTTAAATGTGACAAAGAATGTCTTTCTGGTACTCTGGATGCTGAGAAGGGGGTTGTCAGTTTAAGGCAAGCTTGGGCACTAGTGACACCATGTTTCAATATTAAAAAAAAAATCAAAAAAGAGGGCTTGTAATGTATCTTACTCTAGAGTGCTTGGCTACACTAGGCTCAATTCCCAGTACAGCAAAACCAAAAATGAGTAAGTGTGTGTCTACTGTAACAAGATTGCTGCCGCTAGGGCCAAGTCCTGTCTCAGAGTCCTCTTTAGTGTATGTCTAGCTACTGCTGCATTTTTGGGAGGGGCTTAACTCCCCAGGCTGCCTTTAAATAAATATTTGTTTTGAAATTTTTATTTATGTGTATGTTCACGGACTTGTAAGAGTTTGTGTATTCAGGTACCCGCAGAGGAAATATGGTGCAAGATTTTCCAGGGCCAGAACAGGAGGCGGTTGTGGGTGCTGAGATCTAACTGCAGGTCTTCCATAAGAACAACAAGTGTTCTTTAACCTCAGAGTCATCTCTCCAGCTACACCCAAAACTTTCTGGAGCACAATGCTATGCAACCTCCACTCCCTTAGAGCTGTGGCCAATATCATTTTCTGTGAAGAGCCAGGGAGCATTTTAGGGTTCTGTGACGGCGGCTTGTCAAGTATAAATGTGGCCAGAATGCACCCACAAACTAGTGGGGCAAAGCTACATCTCGGTAAAAGTGTATTGGTGAAAACAACCTAAGGCCAGAATCACCTTGAAGGTTGTTTGCAAACGTTTGTTGTAGGTCACGGACTTCTGTACTAGGGTGATGGACAATGCACCAGATCTTCGGGTGACTGTAGACATTTACTCAATCAGCCAGGACCTTCAAAGAAGGAGGACTCAACTCCTAAGGTTTGTTTATAAAATTTGTTTACCAAAGAGGCAATGGGCTGGAATTGCTCCATAGACTATAGCTTACTGACAGTGAGCTAGCCTCTTCACCAAACACCTTGACCCAGAGCAGCTCACAGCAAGAGTGTGTCACCAGCTGCCCTTGCACTGAAGTGTGCCTTCCACTCACAGGTTCTTCAACTTTATGCAGCTCAGAGAGGCCCACAGCTCACACAGGTCTTGATGGGATGTCAGCAAGCCTGGGTAGCTACAGATTTTGTACATTAACCCCAGGGACAAATGCACACTAGCAAGACCTCAGCATCATTAGTGTGGCGGTTCTTAAAGCCCACAGCATCATGAGCAAGGAGATTGGGGGACCAGCTTTTCAAATTGGCACCTGCCTTTGTACCCATTCGGCAAAGACTTTGGAAATGTAGATTTGCTTCCCTTTGTGAAGCCATTCTAGACATAGACTCACACTCCACTCTTCTGTTACAGCCACACACACCAGAGAGGAATTCTATTACCGTTACACCTGCTAATTACTTTTGTGACACTGTGATTGAATACATGGCAGAAACAACTTGCGGGGTGGATCCTGGAATCACTTGGCCCCAGGTGTTAGGGTGAATATATCAATGCAGATGGAGAATGTGGCCCAAGAGATCCTTCACCTCCTATAAGACAGGAAATAGAGAGTGGACATAAGGGGTCAGGTTAAAATTTGGCCTTTTAAGGACACGCCCTCAGTGGTCTACTTTTTACAACTACACCCCACTTTCCACAGTTCTTCCAGCTCCTGATAATCCTATGCAAAATTTTAGTGTCGATTTCTGTTGAAATAATGGCGGTGGGCCGCTTCCTGCCACCCGGCCGCCCGCATGGCTAGCTTTACCCTGAAATAATTACAGGGAAACTGTATTCTTTTAAACACTGCCTGACCCATTAGTTCCAGCCTCTTATTGGCTAGCTCTTACATATTAATCTAACCCATTTCTAATAATTTGTGTAGTCCACGAGCTGGCTTACCAGGAAAGATCTTAACCTGCGTCTGTCTGGAGTGGGAGAATCATGGCGACTCCTGACTCAGCTTCTTTCTTCCAGCATTCTCTTCTGTTTACTCCACCTACCTAAGGGTTGGCCTATCAAATGGGCCTAGGCAGTTTCTTTATTAGTAAGAAATCACTCCCACATCAGATTTCTCTCTCTGTGTCTTTGTCTTTGTCTTTGTCTCTGTCTCTGTCTCTCTCTCTCTCTCTCTCTCTCTCTCTCTCTCTCTCTCTCTCTCTCTGTGTGTGTGTGTGTNCTCTCTCTCTCTCTCTCTCTCTCTCTCTCTCTGTGTGTGTGTGTGTGTGTATTTCATTGCATATGGTCCATGATGTGCATATAGAGGTTAGAGAACCACTCATGGAAATCTGTTGTCTCCTATCATGTGGGGTCAGGGAATTAACTCAGGTTGCCAGGCTTGGCAGCAAACACCGTTACCTCCTGAGCCTTTGCAATGACCCTATCTATGTAAATTTTGAATTTGTCAGTGGATTAATTCATTTACTAGGTCAAAGCCTTCATCATCTAATCATCTCTGGAAATGTCCTCAGACACACGAAAGAATGAGTTTCATTAATCTGGCTGCTTCTCAATATGGTCAGGTTGACAATAATCACCACTACAAGGTCTGAATTTCACAATAAGAAAATATTTTGAAAAGATGGGCCAGAAGATATTCTGTATAAGTAGCAGATTTGATCAGATAGTGTGTGTGTGTGTGTGTGTGTGTAAAAGAAGAGGGAGAGAAAGATTCACACACAGAAAGAAGGGGGACAGAGAGAATGAAAAACAGAGAGGTGGGGAGAGAGACAGAGACAGATACAGAGACAGAGACAGAGAGACAGAGAAAGAGAGATCTATAACTTTTCATCCTAGTGAAAGGATGGGTGGTTACTTTCCAGCTAGACAAGAAATTTTCCAGCCAGGTTTTGAGTACATCTCCCTGAATATTCTTGGACAAACTGCCTTCCATTACCTAAAGCCCTATTTACATACGATATGCTCTATGTAAAGCACTGGTAAACTAGAAACAGAGACAAACATACGGCACTGAAGTGTGCACCATCCAAGACTAACTTTAAGTGCTGACTGTATGCCAAACACAATGCTATGTGTTCCGCATAGGACTTCTCTGGAAACACTGATGGGAACCCTAGCCAGTTATTGTCACCTTCATTTACTCCACAGATAAGAACACTGAGGTTCACAGATGTTATTTGCAGTGATCCACAGCTGTCACGTGGCAGTCTCTAAATGTCAATAGTGATCATTATGTAAGATGAAGGAAGGTACCAGCCTACAGTCCCATGACGCCTTCGGCGCTGTACTTTGGTAAGGACTTGGAGGGGCTTCCGAGGACATGGGGTGCTGAGTAGAGTGTGTGGGTTTTATGCAGACTGTTAGAGAGCAAATGGATTGAAGCCAAGAGCCTATTAGTGGGCAACAAACAAAGCACCCAGTTTCTGAACTCGGTAGCGCGCCTTGCTGAAGATCCCATTTAGATTAATCTGGATCATTTGGAAGGAAATGGAAGCTGCAGTCAGCTAGCCTTCCCTTCTAGGGATCCCTATGCTCACATGCATGCCTGTCTCAGATCATCTCCACAGAGCTTTCCCGCCATCTTGCTTAAGCTGCAGACCACACCTTTCTCTGGAGGGTGGGGCTGCTTTGCCCGCCATTCCTTTCCTTCTGCTGTGTGATAGCTTTCCCCTGTAAATCCACGGTGCTGTGTTGGTTGTTCATTTTTTTTATCGCTTGTCATCCCCCTTTAGGATGTAAAGTCAGCAGCTCGAGGGATGCACATCGCTTTTGTTAACTGATACACCCCAAATTTCAATGAAAAATGCCTCGCTCACAGTATTTCTGAATAAGAATGTGTTGGATGGATGGACGGATGGATATTGGAAAACCATCTGTGGGCTGATTGATTTCAGTGGTCCATGCTGAAGCTATCCATTTGGGTTGGGGGAGGTCGAGAGCAGGCTCTTGACTGTCTAGATGTCTGGTCGAGGTCTCCCTGGATTATGGATACAATGTTTAATATGCTTTCATATTCTCTTTTCCAAACTCATCTTCATTCTAGTCCTCAGCTCTCCTGACATAGGCAGTTAAAGAAGAGGATTTAGCACATACAGCAAATATTCCCCATATCTCAATGGCAGACAGAACGAGCTCTCTGATCTGAGTTGGAAATATTCCTTAAAAAATTCATGGGAGTGTCTTTGAGTTTGAATTAACATAATTATAAAATTTACAGGCAGCCAGTGTGCTTTTTATAAGGCTTCTATAACAGATGTGTCAAATGTCTAGTTTTGAAAGGACTTCATAATTCAGTCCTGTTTTCCTCTGGATTAATTATTGCAGGCTGAGATGTGGGGGGCAAGAACAACATATTTTTTGACATGTCTTTGGAGTGCAGGATAGATGCCACCTGTAACACAGGCTCCCTGTTTTTCTCCCCCCCCCATAGTCCTAACTATTCAGCAAAGGAATATCCTTTTTAGAGGTCTGAACCTGAGTTCCAAATATTTTCTTGATCGCACTTAAGTTACCACGGGACACAGCTTCTATTTGCACTCCAATGAGGGAGAGGATGAGAACAGCAAGGCTTATTCCCACGTGACTAAGAGCAATCAACTCAAGCTCTGACAGTCGGTGCCAAAAGAACAAATCCCATATCATTCAAGTGTCTTTTTTAAATTTTAAGTTCATTGTTAATGCTTCTATCCCCACTTTCCAAAGCCAGGGAAATCTGCAACATTCTTAGTTATTCCTCTGGTCTTACTTCTTTCCCACCTATCATGTAGGCATTGATATCTAACAATGTGATCGTTGCTTTTAGGTTTTGAGGTTTCTTAAACCATGACACTATCATCACCATCATATTTAACCTCTTCTGAATAGCTCCTGGACCCATCCATGTCCCTCCATCTCTACCACCCTTGTGCTACTGAGGATTCCATCCTGTTCTTCTCAGGTTGGTTAGTAGAATTATTTTTAAAAATTTGGATATAACATGTTCATATCAAAAAAATCTTGTATATTAAAGGCTTTGCCCCCAAATGCAAGCAGCATTCACAGGTAGACTTCTGAGGAGTGAGCGGATGGTAAGGGCTCTGTCTTCCCTAGTAGATTAATCTCTAAACAGACTTGGGAGGTGGTGGAACTGTGGGCAGTGGGGTCTGGTTAAAGGAAGCATGTTGCCCTCTGAAGTTGTCCTGGCCCCTTTTGTTTCTCTCTTTGACTCTCAGCCTCAGTGAGTAGGAAGCACTATAGATCCCTTGCTCCTCACCAGAATGTTCCATCGCAGGGCTGGTCCAGAATCCATGGAGCCAATAGAATGTCGACTGACATGTCTGAAATTGTGCTCTAAAATATCCCTTTCCTTCTTTAATTAATTTTTTTTCAGATAGTGGCCACTGTGATGACCACCAATATGATGACCAAAACAAGGTTTACTCCAGACCATTTTAGTTTTAAAATTGCAAACCCAGCATTCCAGGACCCACCTTCCCCATCCTGCTCAAATGGGAGTTATGTGTCACTCTGCCTGAGAGCCTTGGACCTCAGCTTCCTTTGTTTTCTCTAGTCCTGTTGACCTGTTTACATGAGCCTGAGCATGCTCTTTACTGACTTGAGGTCCTTATGTAAGTTGATCTTTCTACCCAGCTGCTTTTCCAAGCACCCTGCTTGAAGAATTCCCATTCCAGGTTTTGATCTGGGTGTCATATCATAAGAAAACCTCCCCAGTTCTATACCCAGCCTCAACTTGTTCCTTGACCTTGCTATCACCCCTTGTTCAACTCTTGGTTGTTACAGCACTCTCAGTTTGGGTTATATTTAACTTTGAAATTATATATGCCAAATAGAAACTTGTATTCCTTGTGTGTGGAGGTCGTGTCTTTCACACAGCTATTTATCCCCAACACCTCCTCTACCCCTGAGAGTGGTAAACACCCTGCAAATGTATCCCTAATATTTTTATATATTTTTAATTCTCCTACGTAAGAGCCTTGTCTCCTTTCCCTTCTTCAGTTTTTCCCATTCTATGTCTCTTCCATTTCATTTTCCCTTCTTCTATTTCTTTGGATAGAGGAACATCAGATATTAAACTGATAAGAACAGACACTGCAGTTGATCTTTGCTCAAAAGCAGGGAAACCCTTCTTTCTTTGGAAAAAACAACTCTCGGAACTACTTGTCAACACAGCAAACAGATTTATTTTTTGATATTATTGTTTGAGAAACAGACTTACTACATAGCCCTGGCAAGTCTGGAACTTATCTGTGGTATATGTGTGTGAGCAAATTCATGCATGTAGGTGTATGCATGCTTGTGGAGGTCAGAGGTCAACATTGGAGTGAGTCCACGATGATCTTCTCCAAACGTTCTCCAGGATTTTTAGGCCCAGGGTTCTCATCTAAGTTAGACCTCCCTGATTGGGCTAGGCTGGCTGGCCAATGAGCATCAGGGATCCTCTTGTCTTCATTTCTCCAGGACAAGAACTGCAGATGCCCCTGCATTTAAACCTACTTGTTACCTGAGTTCTCAGGATCTGCATTAGGTTTTTTTCTATTGCTATGATAAAATACCACAACCCAAGACAACCTACTGAGCCATCTCCTCAGCCCAATATTTTTTGATTTCTTAGCCATCAATTCTTTCTCTCTTAATTTTATTCTTGTCTTCATTGTGTTCTGTATTCATGCTTGTTTGAGCTGCCAGCCTCATTTTCTATCTTCCTCATCCTTGATTCAGCTCTATTGAATGTACACTTTCCACAAGGGTCTGAGCTGTTTCAAGTTTGTGGTTTTCTAAACGCATAGTGTTCCCCCACTGATAGCTCTGCCTCCTCCCGTGTAGCACATATTCGGGGAATACCGTGCCCTCTTGTCTACTGAAGTACAAAATTCTTTGGGACTTGGCTTCACTGTACCTCATGCACATTTCTGCCTCCATCCCTTAAAGAGTTAACCTGGTTCTTGGTTCTGTAACTACCACTTGAGTTGACCTCCGTGACAGCACTTATGTTTCTCCTTCCCCGTGAAGTCTGAACCTCACACAACGGTGACTGACCCTTGCGTCTGTTTCTTCGGAGATTTCTATTTTGGGGGAAAAGGCCATAGGTAATTAGCCTGGGTTTTTCTAAAGTTTCTTTCCTATGACAAAGAAAGAAAAATCTCTTGTATAAAAAGTAGAGTAAATAGAAAAATGGACAAGGAGATGAACAAACAAAACGAACTGGGCCACATTCAGTGTTATGTAATGCCAATGAAATGGTTTTCTTTTGAAACTAAAAGAAAAGGGGGATGAAACAAACTTAAATATAAGTTTAATGTAGACAAAGCAGCGGTTGAGGACACTTCCATTGGATGGCCAAAGGTGCTAAGGTCTGGAAGTATAAAAACACACAGTAAAACATACTCTCCAAAATCCTGGGTCTTTAGGGGGTTAACTAGAGATACAAATGAGGTCATGAAGATGGAGTCCTCACAATTACAGAAAAGGCTTTGAAAGAGGAGAGGTACAAGTTAGCACACACGTTGCCTTGATATGCGGTACTGCCTCAGCACACGGTCTTCACACATGCTGAGCAGATGTGGTATCACGTTCTTGGACTTCCCAGCCTCCAGAATCATGTGCCAAATAAACGTCTGGTTTTTTTATAAGCTACCCAGCCTGTGTTGTTCAGGTAACTGATGATGCAGTTGTGAACTAGGAAGAGAAAGGTTGTGTATCTGAGCAAGGGAATCAAGGATACACATGAGAGTCAACAAAGGACTTTCCTCAGTCTGGAGATGTGAGAGAACGGAGTCCCTGAGCTAACCAGAAACAGATTCTCTGGGAAAATTGTGATGAAGGAGTGGAAGGGAAAGTTACTCTACCTAGTGGAATTTCAGAAGTTCTCTAAATCTAGGGAAGGCCACTATCAAGTTTAAAACCTCTCCCTAACTAAACCCAAGCTTTCGCCCCATTTGATGGAAATACAATGAAATAATGGGACACCAAGAGCAGAAACTAGTTAAAGGACTTACTGAGATCTTATACATCTATCAAACCCAACGCCAAGACTATTCCAGTATTAAAATCTTCACTGTCTCTGCCTTCTGGTTAAAGTTCTACACTAATCAGGCATTCATGAACAGATTACAGTGATGTCCTAACTCATAGCTGGGCTTCCCTCCCAAGTGGCAGGAAGAGGAATCTCCTCCTTTCCTTCCTCTCTTTGGAATGCCATAGAAAACAAGTGTTGTGGGATATTGGTTTAAGATGTGTTATGTTTGTTTCTGCTGTGAAATATTTGTTTAATGATGCACAAATGTGTTGCATTCTTTTATGTCGCATTTGTTTAACTCTGTAAACCTGGGTTACTTTGCCTGCCTAAAACACCTGATTGGTCTAGGAAAGAGCTGAATGGCCACTAGCTAGGTAGGAGAGAGAGACAGGTGGGGCTGACAAGCAGAGAGAATACATAGGAGGAGAAATCCAGGCTAGAAAGAATAAAAGAAGGAGCAAGAAGTGAAAAAACAAAAAGGAGAGGAGGAAGCCAGGGGCCAGCCACACAGCCACACAACCAGCCACGGAGTAGGAAGGGAAGAAAGACATATAGAATAAAGGAAGGTAAAAAGCCCAGAGGCAAGATGTAGAAGAAGAGGAACTGGTTAATTAACTTAAATTAGAAAAGCTGGCTAGAAACAAGCCAAACTAAGGCTGTGCATCCATAAATGAGAATAAGTCTCCGTGTGTTTACTTCGGAGGTAGGTGGTGGGCCCCCAAGAATAAAAAGAAACCAACTACAAACAAGCACAGATAACAAGGAGGCACCTAGAAAAAGAAAGGGTGGCACACCATATCCATTGCTGAAGTTGTTAGGTAAGGCCAATGGAGATGACATTCTTTGGGGTGAGAGATGAGAAAAAGAGGGAGTGAAATAATCTTTAATTTGATGTAGGTAAGAAAAGATTTGGGAAAACTCACATTGGTTGGGATTGGTGCCCAAAAATATGATTTTGAAGGCGTTCAGTAGGACTGTAAAAGACACACAAGAAAGATTTGTAAACACCTGGGGCTGCAGGACACATCTGCAGACATAGTTCCTCTTGCTTGTAGCAGATTTCTGTTCTGGGGCAGAAGAATACAAATCACATTCTGTGCAAACAGTTCTCAGCCTTTCTAATGCTGAGACCCCTTTAATACGGTTCCTCATGTTATGGTGAACCCCAACCATAAAATCATTTTCATTACTATGTCATAACTTTAATTTTGCTACTGTTATGAATTGCAACGTAAATATTCGATATGTGATTTCCCTCCCCCCAAAGGGGTCGTGACCCACAGGTTGAGAAGCACTGCTCTAAAACAGGAGAAGGGAATTGAAATACTTTGTCTCCCATGCTTCCTGTGATAGAGAAAAATGAGCACGAGCTGGTACAGGAGGAGATGTTAATAGCACAGCCAATTGAGAAGGTTTCCAGAGGGGTCTTTTGTGTGATGGTTTGGGAGTATGAGACACTCAGTGTGCTGTGAGGATCTAAGATGTGGCCAGGACCTTGAGCAATGTAAAAATTATGGTCCCAACCAGGGAGGGCAAGGAATCATATCTAAAACACATGGTCTTCAGGATAACAGTGGGAGAAAGGATGAGAAGAGTGAAGTGGAGAGTCAAGCTTCAGCAACAAGATGATAGCCATGCCACAGCAAAGAAAGGTACCGAAGATGAAACCAACCTGGACTGTGTAAGAGAGCGGGGGGGGGGGGGGGGGGGGGGGGGGGAATGAGCAAGCCAGTAAGCTGCGTTCCTTTGTGGTCTGTTTCAGCTCTTNGGGGGGGGGGGGGGGGGGGGGGGGGGGGGGGGGGGGGGGGGGGGGGGGGGTGGACACTTCACTTGCCTGAGATGGTGGAAGACTATGTCTTGAGCTGTGTGTTTCCTGAACATGGGCACTTTGAGCACCTCAGATAGACAACTTAACAGAAGCCCAAGTTCTACCTTCTTCATTAAGACTGCCCAGCACTGTTGCCATTTCTTCATATTCATTATTTGAAAAACTGATTCGTGCGCGCGTGTGGGTGTGTGTGTGTACAGTTTGTATGTATGTATGGGTGCACAAGCTCCTATGTGAAAGTCCAAGATTGACTTCAAGTGTCTACGTCACTCTCTACCTTATATTTGGAGACAGAGTTGCTCACTAAACCTAGATCTCACCAATTCACCAAGACTGCTAGGCCAGAAGTCCCAGAGACTTTCTGGTGGGCGCTGGAATTGAGACACGTGTGGCTGTGCTCAGTGTCTTGCATAGGTGCTGGGAATCCAAAATCAGGTCCTCAAGCTTGCACAGGAGCCCTCCACTGATGGAGCCATTGCTCCAGCCTGGAAAATTGATTCTTTTTTCCCTTTTATTGAAAACAGATCTTTTTCTCACACAATATATCCTTGTTACATTTCCTCTCACCCTACTCCTCCTAGCTCTTCCCCACTTTTCCTCCCATCAGATCCACCCTGTTTCTGTCTCTCATTAGAAAACACACAGGCCTCTATTGGATAATAATAAAATAAAATAAGATTAAAACAACCTAACATAACATATCAGAATTGCCAAAACCCAACAAACAGAAGGAAAAGAACCCACGAAAAGGCACATGAAACAAAGAGGATGCAGAGACCCACTCATTCCAACACTTAGGAATCTCATAAAAGTCCCAAACTGGAAGCCATATTATATCCACAAAGAACTCGTAGGACAAAATTAAAGGAAACATATATAAATAAAATAAACAAGTAAACAAATATGCCCTAATTCAACCTTATGAGACAAGGAATCTCCAAAGGTGCCACTGAGTTAATTTTCTCTTGTCCATCTACTGCTGGGCATAGGGCCCACTCTTCAGAGTAGTTTGTTTCTCCAGGGAGATGCCCTTGGGAAAAACTTAATTGTCATTTGCATCCAGGTTAAGGATGGGGGCACATGTTCATTTTTCCTTTCAGCTTTAGGATTCGATCTGGTAAATTCCCGTGTGGGCCCTGTGCATGCTGTCCCAGTCTCTGTGAGTTCACACCTGGTGCATTGGTCCTGTTGATTTAGAAGGCCTTGTTTCTTTGATATTCCCCATCCTTTCTGGCTCCCACACTCTTTCCACTTCCTCTTTTGCAGGGTTCTCGGAGCCATAAGGGGTGATTTGATGGAGACCTCCTGTTTCTATGACTGAGTGTTCAAGCTCTCTCACTCTGCGTAAAGTCTGGTGGTGGATCTCTGTGTTTGCTCCTACCTTTTGCAGGAGGAAGCTTCTCTGATGATGGCTGAGCAAGTCTCTGATGGTGATCTGCTTCCCCGGCCTGAGTCAGGAAACTGATTCTTACATTAACCATCGTAGGAGCTAACATAGATGGATGATAGGAACCACCTGATAGTGAAGAGTGAGACAAGAAGTCAGAGCAGCCAGGAGAAGGGCTAGTCTTCCACGAAAGCCATCTCATAAGAACTCACAGGGTCCCATGGGAACTGCATCAATTCCTTCCCAGAACAGCATCCCCAGTGACCTCCCACTAGGCTCTGTCTCTTACAGTTGCTTCTCTCTTAATATCACCTCACTGAGAACTGAATGGTTCAATATGTAAACCTTCTGAGGACACATTCGGTCCTGGTCTAAACCACAGCAGGCATCATCAATCCATACTCGCCATTGCTTCTTTCAGCCTCTGCACTTCCATTAACAACATCAACAGTTGAAAAATGTTAAATGTCTCCATATGAGTTACTGGGCTCTTGGCAAGTGGATACTGATCTTTCTCCATCTAACAACTGTGGTGTTTCTACCTCACATGTGAGTGGGGCTCATGCCTCCAGTTTCACAACTGATTCATCTCCGAGTCACTTTGAAATAGTCTGAGGGCAAGGGTTGGAGGGTGTAGGGGACAAATCATTGGTGTAGCAACACATTTGCATGAGAACTGTTTCTAAACCATCCTGGGAGTCACAGACCCTTCATTAGCATCTCTGTAGGCTGTCCACACATAATTTCATTCTTTGTTACTGCTGGGTTCACGTCTCTCAAGAGGTTACATTTAGTAAAAGATGGCCTTGAACTTTGAACTTTGAGGGACCTGCCTCTTATATACACAAAGTCCCAACATAACCAAATTCCTTTTTTTACCAAAGGAAAAGAACAGATCTTCCAATTGATTTGTTGGCTACTGAAGACTAACACAGAGCAGTGTTTATATTGGATTTTAGATTAAATGATTTTATTAAAGCCTTTTTTTTAATCATGTCAGACACAGAGCTGTGCTGCAGACGTTCCGGCACAGCCTACCGCGTGGAGGACTGCACAGGCAAGCCATTTCCTTTCTACTCCTGATAGTCCTGTGGGCACCACTTGCATCTGAGTCTGGCCAAGTGAATCTTCATCCATGTTGGAGGTTCAGAAGTCAGGAAGGAAATTTCTTTTCCGGTTAATATGTGTGTATGGGGTACAGTCGCTTGAGATGCTGGTTCGTATGTTCAAGGATGAGATGGTAATGTTAGCGGAGAGTGTTCTGATGGAGGAGGGCTCCATGGAGAGAGACAGGAGAAGGAACACAATCAAGGTGCAGCTGGCCGTTTGCAGTAAAAATCAGTCCTTTTCTCACTGACTTTCCACTGTGGTAGGGATTCATCTCCCAGATAGTAGCTCCGCCACAATGACAGAGCCCAGGAGAAATGGGTGTGCAAACAGTGGAGAGCCTGGCAGGGCACCGACAGCATCTACTCTACCAGGAATGGGAGAGATGACTGAGGACACAGGGAGGTGCTCGGAATTAGCCACGTGTACGATAAGGCCAGTGATAAGCTTAGGTCAAGAGGGACTCGTTGGGGAAGCAGGGTGTGTGGGAAAGCAGGCAAAGAGAAGAGTGCAGGCAAAGGCTCATGGGTAGAATAGTGGATGACGGTCTCCTTTCCTTTATTCAGGCCTTTCTGGCCTGATCCCAGGATGGAAGGGAGAGGTGTGGTAATGTTATAATGAAGCAAAAGGAAAGGACGATGTGAAAAGTTTTATATTTTTAAGACAGTCCTTTTATGAAGGAAAGTATCATGAGTCTATTTTGGACTATGAAGCAAGCTAACATCTCCTTCCATGTGTTCTAGCCTCTGTGTGGAAGGACATTTATCTAGTTTAGAATGGAGGTCACATGGCCGGAAGCATTACTAAAGCCCCCCAAGCTGCATCCTTCTGAAGCATAGACATCTCCTGTTCTCAACAATGCAGCCTGGTCTGTCCTCACTGGTATGACTTCTGTGCACTCTAGACCCTCTGTTTATATCTCTAAGGTCAAGGAAGTGAAGGGACCAGTCAGGTTTTCCCTGCAGTGGGCTGTGCTGGTTAGGTTTTTTTCAGTTCGACACAAGCTAGAGCAGTGTGGGAAGAGGGAAACTCTACTGAGAAACTCTTTGCATCGGATTGGCCTGTAGGCATGTCTATGATTTACGTGGTAGGGCCCAGCCCAGTGTGTGTGGTTCCGCCGCTGGGCACATGGTCCATGGTATCAGAAGCCGGCTGAGCAGAGCCTTAAACAGCGTAAACAGCGTAAACAGCATTCTCTTGTGACTTCTGCTTAAGTCCTCCCGCTCAGTTTCCTTCCCCAGACTGCCGTTCATAATGGCCTGGGGCTGGGACCTGGAGGCCAAACAAACCCTTTCCTCAAGCTGTTTTCGGTCCTGGTACTCAGCACAGCGACAGGGTGCCAGCTAGGACGGGGATGAGTGTGTAACAAACTCAGGTTTATTAATCCTGGTTCTCACTTTCCAGCGTTTGGTTCCTCTTATGAGGAGAGCACAAACAGCAGCTTGCACGGTGGCTGCCTGGACACAGACACTAAGTGCCTCAGTGACAGGCTCCCCCTACCCCCACCCTTATTCCATCCAGGTTCTGCCCTACAGGGCTGTGGTGTTCTGGAAGTACTGATCCTGTTTACTTTGTCATTTTTTAAAATTGATTTTTATTGAGCCCTACATTTTTCTCTGCTCCCCTCCCTGCCTCTCCCTACTTTGTCATTTTTTTTTGAAACGCCCTCACAGACACCCAGAGGTATGTTTTGTTAGTCTGCTAGGAACTCCTTAATCCAATCCAGTGGATAGTCAAGACTAACCACTAAGCTGTACAAATAATTCAGCAACTAGGGGACTCATCAATAACAAAAGTTGGCATGAATTCTGATATCAAAAGAAACAAAACGCCATCTATGGTGGTAAATGCCTATAATCCCTGAATTTTCAAGACTGAGATAGGAAGATCATCACAAGTTCAAGACCAAGCTGGTTACAGTCCACATTCTAAGTTGTTCAGGGCTACGGAGTTACTGAGAAAGACTTAGTTTCACACACACACACACACACACACACACACACACACACACACACCAAACATGTGCCTACTGAAATTTAAGGAACAGAGATTAATTAAGCCTTGTATATACTCTGTGTCTTTGCATGAGGTTTTTTGACTAGAAATATTTACCTCAAGCAGAACAATGGCAGCAAGAAAAAAGCAAGGAGGTAGGAATAAGTCCTCAAATTTGATTGCAAAAGGCACTCAATAAATATTTATTGGGTAATAAATAAATGTTTTATTGAGGCCTCACCTCTTACTAGCCATGATAAATAGAAGTTGTAAATGAGGCTATGCAAAGAAAAAGTCCAGGATAATGACGACAGATGATACAGTAAGAGGAATTTAGGGCTACAAAAATTTTAAAACAAGACCAGAGAATTTCAGTTCAAGGTGAACTGAGGCCAGGTGCACTCCACCCTGCTTCCGAACATGAAAATCCAGCCTGTGCCTTTAAAAGCACAGGCCAGTGACAGGGCTAGGAAACCCGAAAGGCAGGTCTCCTAGTCAGGGTTTGCTGCAATGAAGCACCATGACCAAAGCACCTCATGGAGAGAAGGGTTTATTTGGCTTGCACTTCTACATCCCTGTCACCATCAAAGGAAATCAGGATAGTCTCTCAAACAGGGCAGGAACCTGGAGGCAGGAGCTGATGCAGAGGCCATGGAGGAGGGCTGCTTGCTGGCTTGTTCCTCATGGCTTGCTCAGCATGCTTGCTTATAGCTCTCAGGACCACTGGCCCAGGGTTGGCTTCACTCACAATGGCTGGGCCATCTCATCAATTACTAACTAAGAAAATGCCCTGCAGACTTCCCTACAGCCCTATCTAATGGAGGCATTTTCTCAAGTGAGGCACCCTCCTCTCCAGTGACTCTATCCTGAGACAAATTGACATGGACTAGCCTGCACAGTGGACACCTTTAAAGTCCTAGAATACAGAAACGGATGGACTCTGGTTGGTTAAGAGAATTTATTTTGGGAAATCGCAGCTCCAAAATGTCAGCAGAAGGGCCACCCCTAGTAGATGCCTTCAAAAGCTCCTGTTCCACAAAGGGCAGGGATGCTACAATATGGGGAAAATTAATATGCTGAATGTAGTCTGAGTCCTTTCAGGTACTGTTTGGCTGATTTTCTCTCTGCTCATTCTCCCATATGCTGTTCCAGTTGGTCTTAGTGTCTCCTCAGGTGATGCTCTTTTCCTCAGTGAGTTTGTTCTTACTCCTCACTCTGAAAGACTCTGTCTTGGAGCCATTATGTGACCCCTCTTCATTGTCATTAAAATCTCAGCTTAGATTTCAGCCTCTCACAGACATCTCCTCTGACCACAGCATCTAAATTAGGTGCTGTCTTAGCCCTGGTTTGCACATATGATTTCGATTTCATTCCTTCACGGTGTCGGCCTCTACAACTGTCTTACCGTTATTATCATATGAGAACAAGGGCCTTGTCTCTCTCATAGGCCAACAATGACCACAGCAACTAGTATATTCTTATATCCTGGAGCTTGTATCAGTTAACTTCTGCTGCAGAGCAAAGGGCTGCAAGATTTAGTGACTTCAAACAGCAGCCCTTCATTTGGTATATGATTTGGACCAGCTAGGCAGCTCTTGCCTGCATGAACTCATCTAGCTGGTGGGCTGGTTGGTAGCTACCTAATCTTGCCAATGTCATTCTCATGTCTAGTCTAGCAGCTTGTCAAGCAGCAGAGGCAGCCCGCACCACGTAGCCTTGTGAGCTTGAGATCCGCTTCCACAGAAACGTGCAAGCAATCTTACCTGTATTTATGAATGAGCAGTCAGCTAAGAAATATGAGGGGAAAAAAATCACACTCAAGAATCCTCAAAGAGACTACTGAGACCTCAAGAACAATGGCAATGGGCTTTTGATCTTACTGCACGTATTGGCTTTGTGGGAGCCTAGGCAGTTTGGATGCTCACCTTACTAGACCTGGATGGAGGTGGGTGGTCCTTGGACTTCCCACAGGGCAGAGAACCCTGATTGCTCTTTAGGCTGATGAGGGAGGGGGACTTGATTGGGGGAGGGGGAGGGGAGGCGGCAGTGGGGAAGAGACAGAAATCTTTAATAAATAAATAAAAATAAATAAATAAATAAAAATAATAAAAAAAGAATCCTCAAAGAATAACAAGTCAGACAATTGCGCTTTTAGGAAACAAAGGTCATCCGGGAAACCAAATAATTAAGACAACCCTGAATGATTTTGGAGAGGCTTGGAAGGAGAGCGCATGCACAAGATTTGGCTGTGCTTGTGAAAGTGGAGCAAGTAGGGGGTAGGAAAAGTCAAGCCGGTAATTAAAAGTACTTTCTGCCACTGGAAATAAAATCCAGCAGACGGAATGCATAAGGGAATGGCTATATTTAATGACCGTGCCAGTAATGTAGGGAGGAAGGAATCACGCAGCCCTGAAGAGAGTGTGAGGGAAATACTAAGTGGCCAGGAAGTCTCTCAGTTATTTGACTGTGGTTCTAGAGACAGAGGATGATGTCAACGAAAGGAAGGACTTCTCAACAGCCTACCAGAAGATAATGTCCCCGAGACAGTGGTAGGAGTGCTTGGTTTGAAATGAGCCCCGAGGAGAAATCGTGTGCATTTAAATACCCCACACCCAGAGGATTTTCAAAACTTCAAGAAGGAAGAAATATCAAAGCTTTCCGTGTAAGGAGAAAGTTCACTCAAAATGACAAGGGAGTCAGTCTGAATTCTCGTCTGTAGCCCCAGATCCAGGAGATGGTGACACTGTACCTTCAAATCTCCAAGGGTACGCGGTTTTGAACCTAGGATCTAGTACTCAGTTAAACATTGAAAGAATAATTTTAGAGGCACATTCCAAAACGCGAGGCTCGGGGCTTCCATTTACAGACTTCACACGAGGACATCAGCACAGGGAGATGCCCCAGAATCACAAAACAAGGAATGCAGCAAACTTGTGACTTGGGGCTGTGCAGAAGATGCGTGCAAAGTTAAAAAGAACTTAAGAGACTTAAACCATGGGATCGAGAAAATTCTCAGGCAGTGCAATTCCTAATGACATTCCATACTGTCTCCTCAGCGGATCTCTTCACGCTGCTGGAGGATAATGTTTATATGACTACAATCTTTCAAGTTACTACTTTTTATTGCTTGTTGAATTTTTAATATCAACGCACAAGTAATGTACAGAATAGTTAGATTAATAGAAAAGAACATAAAAGTCATTAGATAGTCAGTATAGATGGTGTAGTTGCTGAAGAGCCAATGAAACATGCCGTGGAAAAGATGATGGTGGTGACGGGAAGAGGTCAAGAGGGGTGTCTGGAGGTGACAATTCACTTCTCCATGTAAGCAGTCTGCGTACTGAGTGCAGTCTCACTGTTAGGTGAGGTTGTTGCTCCCTAAAGGCTCCCAATGCTTGTTGGCGTGCGGTATTGTCGGGGAATTAGGCATTTGTTCCTATCTTTATGCCTGCTTTTACAGAAATTCTAAGCAGGCCAGTAGTTTCCTCTGACCCTTACAGTCACTTCTCTTACTTCAACAATAGGTGGCGCCCTAGAAACAGGTATGGTGCAAGCGGGCTGTTGGCATGCCGTTACTCTTTGGGCACTAGAAGGCTATCCTAGCCCAGGGTTGTCCTAAACCCGCAGTTGGTCCACTGACTTACTGGAAGAGCTCCCCCAAAGCCTCCCCCTGGGGTAGGGTAGGACTAGACACCGTCTACATTCACCAGCCTGCAGCTGGGCAGAATTCCCCAGTTTGGAATCAGCTCCAGCTTCCAATGCATGCTGTGGCCACCAACGCTGCGCATCTGGGTGGCACCCTGAGCCCACAGCCTACTGAGAATGACGCAACAGTGACATGTGTAGGACCAAGATCCACAGGGAAGGTATGAGAAAGAAGCCCAATGGCACCTTCCCAGCATTCCTTTCACCTGCCCAACATTGAGTTCCAAAGCAAAGTTCCAGGTTTACCGCCCACTCCTATCTCCAGCAGAGGAGTTCTTTCTGTAGCTGATATGCCTGAGTTTGAAGTATGGGTGAAAGGAAGGCGCTGGCCATCAGAGCTGACGCTAAGCTGTGTAATTCTTGTGTGCTATGGCCTCCGGGGTACATTCACAGCTGGCCACAGCTGACCAAATCATGTATGTGTCCCCTAAGACTACAGTGTCCACTGTATCTCAGGGGAAGCCTGCAGCTTCCACCTGTGACCACTGGCCTGGCCAGCTGTGAAGTCCGAGGCTGGGAATGGGTGATGGAGACAGTGCCTTAGTATACCAAGCTGGATCATACTTGATTTTTATGGCCAAGGGACCTGTGCAGTCTTGAGAATGATGTATTTGAGGCCCTGTCTAATACTGGTGTTGTTGCGGGCAGAGTGTCAAGGATGCTTTGATGGTCTGTAGGTCAGTCTAGGGACTCCAACTGCAAACTATTTTCTGGGCGCATGAGTCTTTGGTTTTTGCTTGGTTTTGGGCCTCAAAACAGCAGACACTGCACTGGGCTTCAGAACAAGGCGGAGTATTGATCCCCTCTCTGTTCCCGAAGGTTGGAGGTCAGAGGAGGGGTAGTCAGTCAGCTCTCTGGTTAACATAATTCCAGTGTCATGTTTCCACTGGGTCTGGGAATGGAAGTCGGGGGCCTTGTACTGGGTTTCATCATGAAGGGCCTACTACTGAGTTCCAAGTTTAAGACTGGGGTTTAATTTTTTCTCCCGCCCCCAGCTGAAATCACCCTCCCACCTGAGCTTCTTGGTTGGGAAGGGAAATGTGGGAGAATCCTTCCTGTCATAGAATTTAAAGTGAAGCTTAAACTTTTTTATGATATGCAAGTATTACTTTGATTAAAAGTTACTTAAGGAAATAGAAAATCAAAGTGATAAATTAACCCTATATATCATGGACTTTATTAAAAGTTTAGTGAAATGCAGTAGTTTTGGTGTAGTTGAAATAACAAAAGGTTAAGGTTAGGTGTTATAACTTTCAGACCTGCCTTGATTTATATAGCAAAGCCCTGTCAAAATAAAATAAAACCAAAACCTAGGTGAAAACACTTTAGGGGAAAATGTGAAGTTTAGGAGCTGTTGTGATAGAAGAAATCTAAAAGTAAGCATCCAAAATATTTATTTGTATAAACACCCCTGATGTTTGTAATTTTCTGTATCATTAAGAGGCAAAAGGCTGTATGGAAAGCCTGTGAGAGTCGCTGTGCAGATTTGAAGATAAGATTCACTGTATCCATGGAGTGTGCCGACTATAGCAGGAACCCTTAGGACTGTTTTTTGTATTAAATCAAATCCGTGTACAATGATTGCAAGACAGAAGGAGGAGTCTGGTCATGTCACCAGCTGCCCCACTGACCACACTGGGGAACCAGCTCTTCCATACTCCTGCACCATAACCTCACTCTTCAAAGGCCGAGGGGAACTCCAGACCATAGCTCTGCCTGTACCCTTACCATTCCAGAGACAGTGAGCAACCCTGGCCCTTAGTTCTTATCCAGTCACATAGCCAGAGCAGACCACACCCATAGAGCTAAGTCACCCTGATAGCACTGACTTATAGGACAGAATTCCCACAACAGTCAACACTGTGAGATGGAGCAGTAGAGGAAAACACAGAAACTGCTACTCAAGGACGCTGGGGAGGATGACGGCCATAAGTCCTTCTCAGCTGTGGATCCTGCGTGCTTTGCGGCAGAAGCACCAGGGGAGTTGTGGGGCTGGTGCCAGAGTTGTGTGGGTGGATATGGATAAAACCAACTTTATGATTATAAACTCTGGAAGTTTTCTCCATCTGAGCGAAAGGACTCAAACCCTCTACACTATGGGAACAGTTTCCTAGGGCAGGCAGTACTTTCCTGACACCCTCACTCGGAATAAGTTATTACGTATAGTCTCTGTACAGGAGGGGAGGTGTGAACCTGGAGAGTTGGCTATCAGTGGTTAGATTTGCAAACACAAATGCACAAATGATCTACTCAAGAACAAACTCTAAACAGTGAGGGAGAACGATCAGCTGATGTTATCAGATGTCTCCCATGAATCCGTCAGGTTGAAATTTTTCAGCTAGACTTTCATACTAGAAATTGTAATAATTGGATAACAAGAAGGTTTGTGATATTAGGTAAAGCAGTTCTCTGCTCACAAAACATCAGTTCAGTTGACTAACCACACACACAAATGTCTTCAGAAGAGCAAAGACGAAGTAAGTAACCACCCAACTCACCCTTAAGTGTCTCTCTGCCTGTCATTCTGTCCACTACCAGCTCAGTTCAGTTCACAAACACAGTTAAGCCACCAGAGACTGCCTATCCCCCTACAGTGAATTGGTAGGAAAAGTCCCTTAAATCTTCCTTAAAAATTAGTACATAATTCTACTTGCTAAATGTACAATCAAATTTTATTTGTAATAATAAAAAAAGGGGGACCCAACTGTTAATACAAACTTCAGAGGGGTGGGGAGTTGATGCATGAGAACAGATTAGGTTTTGAAAGGATGTTTGGAAGCCCTTATGTTTCTAGATCTCAAGTAGTTGAGAGAGATTTAAACTTGTGGTCCTTACTACATTTCTACTGAACAGAACTGAATTGTGAATCCATCTCTCTGAGGTCTGAAAAGCAGGCATACTCTTTTCCTTTTTCATACATTTCACAGCAGACTTATTTTTTTCCAAGTGACTGAATTCTGTCTTCTTAGACCCCTTAAGCAGGGCATTTTTCTACAGTTGAGAGACCTTGGCTAGTGTCCAGTGTTATTTGGTAGCCGTTTGCTGTTGCTGTGCCTGTTTGCCATCCGCATCGAGGGGATGGTGGTCCAGAAGTGTCTGAGACTCTGGCGGGATTGGTCCTGGGGACTGGAGTCCAGGGTGTTCACAGCCTCATCCCTCCTCACATAGCCAGTTAACACTGGGTGTCGAGAAATCTGACTTTCACGTTAATCCTAATGCCACTGACTATGCTTTTCATTCTTCTCACTTGGTCAAATAATTTCTCCCAGCTTTGTGATGAATGTATTTCATGGGCGCCATTACTGCCTTCTCATCTGATCCGTTCTTCAAACCCTTTGCCCCCACCGAGAGTTCAATGGGAGCAATGCCTGGCTCTCCATTCTCAGTTTTCATCTCCCTGTTCGTATGTTTTCACTCCCGTGCCAGGTGTCCTGTCTAAGGGATGTTTCTAGTATTCGTACTGTTTTTATTTGCATCCTCTATGATGGTGTCACTACTGCTCATGGTGTGTCTAAATCCCCTTCACTACGTGATGTTTCTAGTATTCTTACTGATTTGCTTACATCCGCTCATGGTGTGTCTAATCCCTCTTCAAGAGAGTGGTGTTGGATGCGCCACTGACACAAAGACACAGGCATTGGATGCTGCATTGCTAAAAAAAAAAAAAAAAAAAAAAAAAAAAAAAAAAAAAAAAAAAAAAAAAAAGCCTTGATTCCTCACACAGGCCCGTGAGGTAAGAAAAAGCAGGGTGAAGCCTGGCGCTTCTACTTTAAATTCATGTCTGGACTTCAGCTGTAGGCACAGATATGGTACTCTCCTTAATCACTCTTTCTTGAGTGGCCCTCAGGTGTAGGAGGAGTGAAACCTACCAGGATAGACTCCAGACTTAGATGGGGACTATCACCTGTGAGGCTGAGGATGCCCCTTCAACGTGTAAGAGTTTAACAGATCAACAATCTAACAGACAGCCTTGTAGGACCAGAGCGAAGGCAATGAAGGGTAGAAGATGTGGAGGACAGCATCTGGACCAGGACTGCTGGGAAGGACAGCATCTGGACCAGGACTGCTGGGAAGGACAGCATCTGGACCAGGACTGCTGGGGAGGACAGCATCTGGACCAGGACTGCTGGGGAGGACAGCATCTGGACCAGGACTGCTGCGTCATGCATTTCTCTCATCCACTGTTTAAACCTGAAGGCAGACTTGGGTGTACTGAACCCTTCCGTAATTCCTCTTCCCCATGGGGCCAAACTGAATATATCCTCTATCTCTGTGTTTCCACCATTATTTGTCTCTTCAATTAGGGTACTGGGCACTGTGGCTAGGCCTAGCCTGTTGGAGTTAAGAGCCAGGGATTTTGCCTTAAGTCCCAGTAACATGAGCAGCGGCACAAAGCTCCAGGGAAACATGTCCATTTTATGTGTCAGCAACAGACCTGATGTGATTTTAATTTGAAGAGTAGCTTTCATTATATCTCTGAGAATTTGTAAACTCAATATTTGTTAATAAAGAAGCCTCCAATTACATATGTAACCTTGGATTTATTTTTTGTTTAACTTAAGAATATGTATCCATGTTTTATTTTATAATTACAGAAACAAAAAATAATAAAAAAGGAAGATATCTTATAATTGTGGTATTTACTGGCAGACAGAATTACATTTCTGAACATGTTTATTTCCTTATGAAAATGTTTCGGGTTTACTTGTTTGCTTGTGCTGATCAAGTCGTGGTTGAAAAATTCCTTTTGCCCAGAAAAACAATAGTCTCTTGTTTTATGTAAAGGCATACTATTTAATTGGAGTCCTAGACTATATTCCATAAATGATGTCAAATAAAAATAGCTCAAGTGTAGAGGGTATCAAGGGTCTCAATGAACAGCTGAAGGAGTTGAATGAGGAATGCCTTAGGAGTAAGTGACTGGAAGAGTCTGGAGGGGCGTGCTTATAATCCTAGCATGGGGAGGCTGAGACAAACAGGTTAATCTTGAGGTTTAGGCCAGCTAGGGAGAGCTTATCTGTAGTAGTACTTTCTCATCAGGACTGCCAGACTAGAAATAATGATACAGAGACTTATTATTAGGAACGAAAGCTTGGCCTTAGCTTAGACCTTTTCCCACCCAGCTCTTAAAACTTAAATTAACCTGTTTTTCATTCATCTATGTTCTGCCACATGGCTTGTGTATATTATGTCCGATTTCTTCAATGTCTTGCTGGCATCTCCCTTGCCTAGATTCTAACCCGTTGAGTTCCTCTCTCTGCCTGGAAGTCCTGCCTATTCTCTCCTGCCTAGCTATTGGCCATTCAGCTCTTTATTAAACCAATCACAGTGGCATATCTTCACACAGTGTATACAAATATTCCACAATTTCCCCCTTTTTGTCTAAATAAAATAAAATAAGGAAAGATTTGAACTCTAACACAGCAAAACTATATACAATAATAACAATTATCAAGTATTGTCTAAACGAAAAGGGAAGGTTTTAAACTTAACAAAGAAAAACATATATATTAAGAACTATTATTGATTAAGAATTACATTCACAATGTCCAATTCATTTGCATTTGGCAAAGTCAGAGAAAATACTTCATTACCCATACTATCTTGGTGAGATCAAGGTTTTGTACCAAATTCACTTTCTATCCTAATTTGTATTACCAACTCAAAACTCTTCTTAGACCTCAAAACATTTTCTTAGATAAACCACTTAAGCTTTTATACCTCTCAACCTTACTATTTTACACGTCTTGTGAGTTTCTTTTCTGAATTTGGTACCTAGGAAAACTGTAACTATATCTATCTATGCTTCATCCCCATCTGAGACCCAAGAAGAATAAAATTTCCTGAGTAAATGGGAAATACAGAGCAAACAAAGAAAGGAAGGAAGGAAGAAAGAGAGAGAAAGATAGATAGATAGATAGATAGATAGATAGATAGATAGATAGATAGAAAAGACAAAAAAGAGAAGAACAGTGATTGCACGAATTAGCTTAGGATAAAGATTGCAAATATAAAAGTTATTTTTACTGGGGGAAGAATATATTTAATATTAAAACTGATTCAGCAACAATAAATCTAGAATTTGAGTGTGCACTTACAGACAGTGTGAGGGAAAGACTGCACTGATGTGAGGTTGAAGCTAAGAGTGGATTCTCTATAACAGGTGATGGGTAATGTATGTACCTCGTTGACTTGGCTATGCGGTCCCCAGACAAACACTGGATGGTCTGTGAGGATGCCTGCAGGCTGAGACTGACATGTGAGTTGGTAGACTGGGCAAGCAGAGAGTGAGCAGACCCCTCCAGTCTACAGGACACCCGAGGGGAGTGGAGGCTGACCCTGCAACATCAGCCCCCTTGGACCTCAGACCTTTGGGTTTGAACCAGAGCTACATCATGAGCACTCCTGCCTCTTCATCTGTGCAGTGCAGATGTCAAAGCTGTCATGTCAGTCTCCATAGCTGCTGGGTGCCTTCTCCGTGGGTCTATTTACTGCCCCCTCAATCCTGGTTCTTCTCAGGGAAGGCTTGGTGAACAGGAGACGAGCTAGTACTATTTCTCTGCTTGAAATCTGTAGCCACAGCTCAGATAGAAACCCAGGTGCTCCTGGTCCTGAGTGCCCAGCTGTGCTCAGCTGTTTAGCCGCCAGTGAGCAGGTGGGGCGCTGAGCTGTTTCAGAGACTGAGCAGAACTGGAAGGATGTGCAGACTCTTCTGTGGGAGCCACTGAAGGCCTGAACTTGTCTCTTCATGATGTTCTTTCCCCTTGAATTCAGGTTTCAGCAATGATAGAATCCTTAAGTTGGCAGACTCATGCGGTGGAAGATTCTGAGTAGTTGACGTCCAAAGGAGCCCAAATGGCCTATTATCAAAGATAATCATCCTTTGTAGATGTTCATCCTTCCTGGGGGATCCTGCTTGTTGTTTTTGTAACTAACATCCTGATATTTTAAATATGCAAAATTATGTGTGGTCTCAGTACCCAGTGTAGGCTGCTGTTACATTTTGCCATATTTTTTTTAGATGTCAGAGCTTTGTAATGTCACCATTAATAAAACACTAAACACTGACTGACTTAAAAAATGTATTTTCTATTTATTCCAAATTTTGGAGGCTAAAAGTCTGGAGATGAAGGTGTTGACAAGACTTATAAACTATACACTGAAATGAACCCTTTCCTCTCCAAGCTGCTTTCAGTCACTGTGTTTTAGTCACAGCAACAGAAATCCCAAATAAGACAGAAATTGAGAGTACACTATGGGATGCTGTTGTGACAGAGCTGACTATGTGATTTGGGGAGGACTATGGAAGGACTCTAGAACTTTGGGCTGGAAAGTCACTGAGTGTTCAAAGCTTGGTGAACTATGCTGGGAACTTGAATGCTGACAGCAAAGCAGACAATAGAGGCCTGGCTTGTGAAATTTCGGAGGGAAGCGAAGACCCTCTCAGGACCATTTATGTGATATTTAGAATTAAGAATTACCAAAATGAAACCTTTACTTTGCTGGGAAATTTGATACTGGTCAGCTGGGGCTGAAGAATCAGCTGTGATCAAGAAGAGACCAGCATCACTGAGGCTAGAGCTTCTGGAAAGTGTTTTCTCTAGGTCAGCACACAGATGCCATAGTCTAGATGTGGCCAAGCCTGTACCTCATACTGACAGTCAGACTTGGAAACATGTAAGAGTTCTCCGGGTGTTGTTGGCTCTGAAGGCATGAAGGGATCTGGACAGCAGCTGAGGCTTGGCGCTGTGAGAGACCAGAGTTAAGAAACACCCTCAGTTGTGGTCAGAGCTCCAGAATTCAAAGGGTTAAATCTGTGAGGCATGCAGGCTGGGTTAGAGCACTTGGCAATGGGCTTTTACAACCCCCTAGCATTCCTTTCCAGTCCGCTTCTCACTTTATAAAACTTTTTAGATTGCTTCTGGGGGGGAAAAAAGCAACAATAACAACAAAACAAACTGAGAAACTTCCTATCTGTCTCATTAATTTAGCCCCTAGTCTCCTCCAGGGTCCACAACGTATTAGCTGAAGAAAGACAGGTGAAGGAAAGAAGGCATGGCTGAAGTGCAGGAAGAATATTTGGTAAAATTGCACAAAGCAGAAGGCCTGTGAAAACACAGGTTCAGATAAAGGTTGGCACAGAATTTCTATCGATACACTTGCATGAGTCTGATACAAGAAAAAAAATTGCAGGAGTTGGGGTGTTTTCTGTATTCTGGATCTGAGGGTTGCAATGTCATAGTTTCATTGTATCAAGTAGGATTGTCAAGCTGTTGAGAAAATAATTAGCACTAGGGGAAAAAGCGGGAAAGGTAGAATACTGTGTAAAGCTGAAAACCAAAATTAACTTGTGTAAATGTTTTACAAGTTGTGTATAAAAAATAAATTTGGAACGTTCTTAAAAAATTATAGGTGAGCATTTACATCCTTGGGGTGATCATGACGGAGAGACTGACCATGCGGCAGTGAAGAAGTGAGTTATCAAAAACACTGACAGCTGGAAAGCTAGTAACTCAATAACTGGAAGAAAGGTGACAGAGCGGGACCCTGATGGCCCTAATAAATAAGAGGCTTTTATGAATCAGTAGGAAATGGCAACAAGGGAGTCGTAAACATATAAAAATGCAAAATAGCAGCTGAGCACCGTGGAGCACACACCTGTAATCCCAGTCCTCGGGAGGCTGGGGTGGGAGGATTAGCCTAAGCCTGAGCAGTGATAGTGGGACCCTATCTCAAATAAGTAAACAAACAAATACAATGCATAAAACATACAAGCCATGAAGGAGGAATGTTTCAGCTAGTCTGGCCTGCCATGCAAAACTCACTTGCCTGTGTGAGGTAGGACCAACAGCTGGAGAGATGAAAAGTCTGAAATCAGGGCACCAGCAGGGTTGGGATCAGGTGAAGACTCTCTGCTTGGTTTGTAGATAGCAGGCAGCTTCTTGTGGTGCGTTTGCATGGAAAACGTGTGTGTGTGTGTGTGTGTGTGTGTGTGAGAGAGAGAGAGAGAGACAGAGAGAGACAGAGAGAGAGAGAGACAGAGACAGAGAGAGAGACAGAGAGACAGAGAGAGAGACAGAGAGACAGAGAGAGAGACAGAGAGACAGAGACAGAGAGAGAATATCCTGGAAGCCCTCAATAGGACCACAGGTCTATAGCTTCTGCAGCCTACCTTTCTCTCCTCATTTAACTATAACTGTCCCCTAAAGACCCTGTCTCCAAATATATCCTCAAGGCATGGGGGCAGGTCTACAGTGCACTGCATAGTCGTAGTGAATAGCAAACAAACACACATGGGTGTTCTCATTTGCATCTACTAGGAAAAATATAAGTGAATATTTACATCGTTAGGGGGATGCACATATGGCTTACTGACTCAACTTCCTGTGCTGGCTGGTTTTTATGTGAATCCAACACAAGCTAGAGTCATTTTGGAAGAGGGACTCTCAGTTGAGAAAATTTCCCCACCGGATTGGTCTGTGGACACGCCTGTAGCACATTTTCCTGGTTAATGATTGGTGTATGAGAGCCCAGCCCACTGGGATAATGCTACTTCTGGGCTGGTGGTCCTTGGTGCTATATCTATATATCTATATCTATATCTATATCTATATCTATATCTATATCTATATCTATATCTATATCTATATCTATATCTATATCTATATCTATATCTATATCTATATCTATATCTATATCTATATCTATATCTATATCTATATCTATATCTATATCTATATCTATATCTATATCTATATCTATATCTATATCTATATCTATATCTATATCTATATCTATATCTATATCTATATCTATATCTATATCTATATCTATATCTATATCTATATCTATATCTATATCTATATCTATATCTATATCTATATCTATATCTATATCTATATCTATATCTATATCTATATCTATATCTATATCTATATCTATATCTATATCTATATCTATATCTATATCTATATCTATATCTATATCTATATCTATATCTATATCTATATCTATATCTATATCTATATCTATATCTATATCTATATCTATATCTATATCTATATCTATATCTATATCTATATCTATATCTATATCTATATCTATATCTATATCTATATCTATATCTGTATCAGTCTGAGCATCCATGAGGTCAAGCCAGCAAGGGGCAGTCCTCAATGGTCTCTGGATCTGTTCCTGCCTTGAGTTCCTATCCTGACTTTCCTGGAGGATGGACTATAAGCTGTAAGTGAAACAAACCCAACAAACAAAGCCCTAACCAGTACACCTTTTTTTCTAGCTTCCTCAGTCAGATCATTTGCTTTCCTTGTTTATTCTGTTTTGAGATGTAGTGGTGAAGCGCTCGTCTTTTTGACAACTGCTTAATTCTGTTCCCCAGATTTGGTCACAGGATACTTTTTAGTAGTTCCAGATTTCCCAGTTCTTTGCCAGAGCTGGCTCTGACTGTCCCTGGCCATCAATATTACAGTACGGATCTTCTACTTCTTGCCCAACAATGTCTCATCCCCTGTTTTCATCACTTTAGTTTTGCCTCAGAGTCTACCCAATTTACCTCCAGATACTTCCAGATGTGCATCTTCATTGATGCTGTATTTGAGAAAAGGGGTTTTGTTTATTGCTTGAAAAATTTAAAAAATTGCTGTAGTTTCTAATTTGTTTATTCTAATTTACAAAACAATTCTAATACTTGAGGAATAAAACACTCTTGTCAGCACATATAAATTAATTCTACGTGTGGGGTTTTGTCAACCTGTTTATTAGTGTGTATTCATTTTACAAACCTGTCTTTCATTACACTTTTCATTTCATGTCATGTACAGAGACACATGTGTAGGTGCACGCACACACATCAAATAGCTCCTGCCTAAGAAAGATGTCATACAGTCTTTCTGGCTTATTTTACTCACCACAATGGCCTTCAGTTCCCTCCATTATCCTGAAAATGATATAATTTCATCCATCAGATTTATTTAGTTCTTCATCATCTACAGCTAGACACCAAGGCTGTCTTCCTGTCTTGTCTGTTGGGAACAGGGCAGCAAAAGTCATGCATGTGCAGCTATCTCTAGGTATTCTGACACAGATTCCTTCTTAGCTAGATCAAATGAAATGCAAATCAAAGTTAGCATGTAGACTGTAATCATCAGACAGTGTATATTGAGCTGTGGTAAGGACCAAACCCAAGCCTTTCAAGTTAACACATAAGCAGGATTATTTCTCAGTTCCCCGAGGAACTCCGTCCCCTTCATCCACAGTTGCTCAGCAGGACAGTGTCTTCCCAAGCTTCCTCCTTCCTTCTGCTCAGTAGCTCGAACATTCCACAGCCACATGCTCTGGAAGGAATACAGAAATCATATTCCCATATTCCCACAAGGAAACTGGCCAGTGCCTGGGGAAATAATGGCTACTATGCATTCTGCTTACGTTCCTAAAGCCTATGTTTGCTTATTTCTTTATTTCAAAAAAAATTCCTTCAAATAAACAAATCCTCAAAAAAAATCCTTCTGGCAATTTTCCTTAAAATGTTCAGAAAACCATAACTGAAGAATCTCAGAGATAGTTTGTACGCACTGGGCTTGGTATCATAGCTGCCATGTTCTGAGCAGTTTAGGGAGTTAAACTTCCATGAACTTGGTAAGCTGGGTTTGGGGCAAAGATACATATACGTTTTGCAGGGACAACATTTTTAAAAGGAAAAACAGTAGGCAGGGTCTGAGCCAAAAGTTAGATCCAAGTAATTATTGCTAGCCACCACATGCCAGGCAAAGAGCCAGGTATCTTTAGCACATGTTGGCTATTTCAATTTAGTCCTTTATAAAAACAATTTCAGGTGATTCTTATCTTCCTCTATTTAACTACATAGAAACTATGAAAAACGATCTTCTCGGAAGCCATTAGCTAGGAACGGACAGGTGTGTCTTGACTCTGTCATCTGAAGGTGCAGAAGCAGAACACAGTCACATCACGTGTACCGAGATCACACCTGCTTGGCAGAGCTGTGGGGTGCATGGAAGGTGGGACTTCTAAGAAAAGAGGTTGGAGTTTACTAGGTAGGGAAAGATCCAGAAAGGGCATTAGCAGAAGCAAGAAGCATTGCGCCGAAGCATTGATCCACTTGCTCTTGCTGCTTAGGATGAATAGAAATGAGGTGTTTGGAGGCCTGGAGATGCATAGGGAGAAAACTGTGAAAACCCAGATAGGCCCGAGTGAGCACGGGTGTCGGCAGTAGAAACAGAAAACAATATTGCTTCTCGTCTCCAGACCCAGGGGGCATTGCAGCTTGGAGCTGGTGTTCTCTACCTAGAGAGCATCTCTTTATTGTAAGTTTCTTAGCGACATGTTCTCAGGGAACTCTTTCATCTGTGGTAGAGTGAAGCACACAAGGACCTCAGTATGGAACGCTCAGAGCTTCCCTCTAAGGAACAGAATGAAAAAAAAAACCCTAACCCCCCTCTCCCCCACCAAACGCACGCACGCATGCCCTCAGATCCACCACCACCAAGAGTGCATGCCTCATCCCCATCACTTCCTAGGCATGGTGTTTCACCGATGAGACGCCACACTTTTGAGTGTGGCTATTTGGGCATACATAAGAGAGGATTCTGAGAAATCTTACTGATTATCTCCAGATAAGTATCCTGTATGTTCAGGCACAACCCAGACAGATACGTGAAAAGTGGAGCCTGCGGGCTCCTCTGGAGGGGCAGCAACTGCTTGGGTCTCACTGAAGCCCGGAGTTCTAGATCTGAGTTCTCAGCTTTAGCTGTGTGTTCAGACTTTTCAGGGAGCGCACTGATTCTTCAGGGGAAAGTCTGTGGTTTTCAACTGTTGGAGTTGATTTAAATGCTTCTCATCCTCCTTCTGCTGCATGCCAGATACTTGCTACCAGTTTGCCCTTTCTGGGCTACATTTTAACACCATTTAATCCAAAACTTTCCAACTCTGAGAGCACATCTTTAGTAAAAACAGCCCACAGCTCAGGTCTGTTTTGACTGCTGAGAGCCTGGATAGAGAGATGGGGGTCAACAGCAGGAAATTGCTGGCTAGAGCATCCTCATGCCCTGCCTAGGAAAATGAGACCAACTCAAGGCAGAGATAACATTACCAGATAGCCAGACTTCCTGGCTGACAACCTGAAAGCTGGGCTTGGAGCGGAAGGAGGACTGGATGAAGCCAGTGTTTCTGGCAGCTTCAGCTGGCCCTTCCCCTTAACATCACAGTAATGCAGTTGTGTGGTGGTTGAAAAAGCATCCCTAGTTACAGGGAGTGATTTACAGGACACCAGACTCCACATTTCAGAGTCTCCTGTGTGCCACAAAAATATATTATAAAGGAATAATCTTTATCTGAACTAAAGCTGCGGTGTAGAAAACTCATGTCCAGCTGAGAGCAGCAGTGAGCTTTTGTTCACCCAGGGAAAAGGCCCCGTTCTTCATCGTATTTGATTAACATTTTTCTTCTCTTTGGCACTAGGTATCTTGCTAATATTTAGACATTATATACATTTTCTTTCGACTATTGTTCCATTATGAGATCAAATAGAACAGGAGAAGCCAGCTTCGCCAGCGGGAGAGGGGAACGCTGACAGTCTGGGCACCTAGCAAGCTGTGCCTAGCAGCCAGGAAGAAGGGTTCCCCAGAGTGCCTCCCTGGATGGGCTCTCCCGGAATCCTAGCTTCCATTCCCCACAGCCCCCGCTTTCCCAAGCTAAAGGTAACAGCAAACAGTCTCTGTAGAATTTCCCAACGGGGTCCAATACCACCCAGTGAGTGCAGGGGTGGAAATCTCTCTGCAGAGCACAGGCACCTAAAAATATTCAGTGAGGTGACACACAGACATCCCTCTGCTTATTAGGTGTTTGGAGGGGTGGGGACCCCCATCTGTGTCAGCTCAAAAACCCCAAGCTCCCATAGGCCACAGTGCCTCCCACAGGGCACAGGTGGGTGCACCTGTAGTTAAGGAGACCTGGTAGGGGACTGCGCCATCTCCCACCAGGTGATGGGGCAGGGGCCAAAGTCTGAGAAACCTCTGGGGTCCATTGAAGCGCCATCCATCATGAACCTCAAGACAAGACTGGAGAGGTGCAAGTTGAGGTGGGGAAGGTGTGAGGAAGGAACTGCTCCAGAAAGCAAGGCAGGACAGGAAAGAAGGAAGAGAGGATCAGCAACGGGCTGAGTTTGCTCAGAGTCCCACCAGAGGAGACTGGGGGAAACTAGCCACTGCCAGCCTCGCGCAGCTTCCCAATGAAGGGCAGCGCCAGGCCGGCACTGGGCTCCAATTCCTTCCATGAGTCTGGCAAGCGCTGTCTAGCGCTGGCGAGTGCGCGGCACCTAGGACTCCCGTGGGAGCGCAGAACCAGGGCGGGGCAGGGTCCTCTGCGCGCTCTTGGCGGCGGCTGGCGGGGGCCAAGATCTCAGCTCTCCTGGGCGCCCCAGCCTTGGCGCACGCTTCCGCTCCCGCGCACCCCCTCCGCAGGCACGCGCGAGGCGCACCCCTCCTTCCCGGGGCGGCGGCGGGCACGCGCCCGGCCCCCTCGCCTCCGCCCCTCGGCGCCCGTCCTCTCTCCAGCAGAAAGTTAGCAGCGGGGAAGGAACTCGGGGCTGCTGGAGCGGCAGCGGCAGCAGCACGGGGAGAGCCTGGCGTTGCGCACGGAGCAGGTGCCGCTGCGGCTCGGCGCCCCCCTCGGGCTTCTGGCCTGAGGTTGAGGGGGGCGGCGGGGGCCCGCGCGGGGAGGGGGCCATGCGGCCGGGCTTGTCCCCGGCGCAGCGGGACGGCAGCCAGGGCCGGGGGCGCAGCGGCGTCGCTCCATGCAGCCGGGGCGGCTGGGCGGCGGCGGCGGCGGTGGCGGGGGCGGCGGCTGAAACCATGTCCGGGCAGCGCCGGGGGCCGCCGCCGCCGCTCGCCGGGAGCCGCGATGGCCCGGTGGCCCTCACCGCCTCCGCCTCCGCCGCCGCCGCCGCCGCTCGCCGCGCCGCCGCCGCCGCTGCCCGGCGCCTCCGCTAAAGGGCCGCCGGCGCGCAAGCTGCTCTTCATGTGTACCCTGTCCCTGTCCGTCACCTACCTGTGCTACAGCCTGCTGGGCGGCTCGGGCTCGCTGCAGTTCCCGCTGGCGCTGCAGGAGACCCCGGGAGCCGCCGCGGAGCCCCCGCCGAGCCCGCCACCTTCCTCGCCACCGCCACCCCGCGTGCGCCCCGGCGCCTCCTCTCCACCGCCGGACAACGCGAGCCACGGACCGCCGCCCGAGCCCTCCGAGCGCTTCACGGCACCCGCGGCCGACGGCTGGGGATTGGCGAGCGGCGGCGGCTCCCGGGACGTCTGGTCCCGGAGCCCACTGACCCCAGGAGACGCGGTCACAGCACAGGGTGCGCTGCTGGGGCGCGGGGCGCAGGAACCGGGCGCCACCGAGGAACTGGCAGGCCCGAGGGCGACCAATGCGAGCGCGGAGCGGGACCCCGCCAGCACCCCTGATTACGGGGAGAAGAAGCTGCCCCAGGCGTTGATCATCGGGGTCAAGAAAGGAGGGACACGCGCGCTGCTCGAGGCTATCCGTGTCCACCCGGACGTGCGGGCGGTGGGTGTAGAGCCGCACTTCTTCGACAGGAACTACGAGAAGGGGCTGGAGTGGTACAGGTAGGAAGCTGTGGCGCGCGGGACGCGTGAGGGGTTCTGAGAGCCCGTAGCCCAGGCAGCCGGGGGAGGGCGGTGGGAACCGTGGCCGAGTTGTGCAGGGTCCAGGTGCGGAGGAGAGGGCAGGACTCTAGCCAAAATATCACTTTATTTTGGGGCGAGAGGAGGAGCAGGTGCCTCGGGATCTACCAGGCTCCAAAATCTGGGAATCCCCAGCTCTCCCGCCTGCCTGCAGGGTGTTTCCCAGACCAGGTTGCTACAAGGTTCTGAGCTTCTGGGTTGGGAACATGCCAGGGAATAAGACAGAAGAGCTAAATTGACGACGGGGCTTTGAGATCCCCAGGAATCAATCAAATGCTCCCTCAAGAGCATTTGCGTGGCTGGAATCCCACTTCAGTGTTTTAAGGTCAGAGCAAAAGGAACAGTTAAAAGGTGTAGGCGCTTTGGCTTTCTCGTGAAGGTGGGGTATTTCCTACCTCTGTGACTTTCTGTCCCTCTTGGCTGAATGAACACTGGTCTGGTTTAGCACAAGGAGCCTAGGTTTCTAGATGCCAGTTGATGCTCTAAAAGTGGCCGTGCCCTGCCTGCGCAGAGCCCTTTCTGATCTAAGCATCCTTGGAGACAGATTGGAGTTACTTCTGCGGGGAGTTATATACCTCTTTCTCATCATCAGATGCTGGTGGGAGGAAGGGAGCAGGAGAAAGTTAAGTGCAGGTCAAGGTAGCGAATAATCTACCTTTCCTGCCAGCCATGACATTAAAGCAGCATTGGTGCACATGCCCAAAAGGCAAACCTCCCCTCTCTCGCGCGCACCATCTCCCTCCCTCTTCGTATCTTTCTGGGAAACAGATCTGGATGGGTGACCCCATCTCGATCACATTTCAATAATTAATTGCAACTGTCAAACAGAAACACAGCCTTTGTCAGCGGAAGCGATGTTATCAGTTCCACAGAGCCAATAGGTAAAATTGGCCTGTGATGGGGTTGCTTTCCTGTCAGAGAGACATGCTTTCTGGGTTTAAATTGCAGCCTGGGAAAAGTTTTGCCTGTAACTTTGGGAGTATGTAGTAAGCATGTGTGCTGTGATTGATTTCCCCCACTTTCTTTTCTTTTCTTTTTCTTTCTTTCTTTCTTTCTTTTTTTTTTAAATTGCCTTGTGATTTAGAAGCTGGGGAGAAGAACACCCAGGCACAAACATTCCAGCACATCACACTGAGACGGCGAATGTGTCTGTTAATGTCTTGTCTGTTTCAACAGCAAGAACTAATTGGGATATTTTAGGAGGCTTCAAACAGTCCCTTCCTATCAAAACATAAAACAGCAAGTGCCTAATTTAACTGGAAAAAATCCGCATTTATAACATCACAAGCCATGGCTTCCAGTTTGTGATTGTAATTAAAAAGGTGTTAGGATGATTAATGCAACAACAGCAAAATAAAGACAGGGGAAGATGTCTGGGAAGGGCTCAGTCGTTTGCTGGTTAGCTACAGGCATGTCCTGGTTTCTTTTGTGGAATGGCTTAAGCTACAGGAGGGTATCTGTGGGCTTCACCCCCTCTCGGTTCTAATTTTAAAGCCCTGCATCTTGGGGGAAGTGTCATATGCCCTCTAAGAGAGGCATAAAGATCAAAGCTTGCAGTGTGTGTGTTGGGTGACTTTGGTGCAGTAGAGCTACAGAAAGGAGTTCTTCATTTGGATGATGCATAAAGCTGATGGGGGAACACTTGAACTAGGAAATCCCATCCTGGGATCTGGAGAGTTTTCTATATGAACGGAAAGCAGACGATGGATATCTTAGAATCTTTTACACTGTAGCTGGGAGGGGAGGATACATAACTACCTTACTGTCACAATGTGGCTACTGAGGTATACTGTAGAGTGATACTCCCAGCCTCCTGAGCTCCACCAATACTTGTGGCATGTGTGACTTGGTACTCCTATTTGGTAGCCCTTAGTAGAACTGCTAAACACACACGACATGTCTAGAAGAAGGTCCACTTGGTCCTAGGTGAGAGAACCATTTGATTTCTCTTGTTCCTCAATCCCTGAGCCTTAACCTCTTGCCACAGAGGCCTGCCCCGGGCCGTATGGTGCCCATTGGAATGGAGGGGACTACTGTCTCTTAAGAGCGAGCTTCATGGAAGTGTGTGGCTATCAACAAAGAGGGATTTGTTAGCCACTGAGACGTGGCTGATGGAAAGACTCCAGGAAGCTCCTGGGGCACACAGGGGCCCAGTGTGCTTCCCAGCCTCATTGGAGACAGCCATGCTTTGAGGACATTTGTGAGACTTCATTAGCCTTGCCTTTTCATGCTTGCCCTAAGCCTCTCTCCCATGTAGAAAGAAGGGATGATGCCCACATCTTAATGTAGAAACGTGAATAGTGGCTTCAATTCAAACCAGAGGCAGAAAGCCTTTGTCTTGGTTCCCTGAGCAACTCTGTACTCTTCAACCTGTGGGACCTGAACTTCCCTGTGCCATGTCCGCTGTCTACAGTCTGGCTTCACTGAAGAAGCACAGGTTCATTAAAAGCTTTAAAATTTCATTATTTATTCATTTAACCATTTATTCTTTTCCTTATTGTTTTAAACGTGTTCCCCATTGACCACTGTTTTGGCAAGTGGTCCTGGATTTTGTGCCTTGAGCAAGAAGAGCTGAGATGAAAATGGGGCTGCTGTCAAGGCAGCTGGTTTGGGCTTCCCCCCTGTCTAACAAATCAGCCTTAGCAGGTCCGTTTCTGTGGTGTCACTCCAGTTGTCCCTAAATCTGGGTTTTTGTTTTTTTTTTTTTTCTTTTTTCTTTTGGACCTATGCTGTCGATCTAATGGAATGTAAAAATGCATCGGAGATTAGAATACGTCCATTTGATTTTCAGGGCGGCACCAGACTAATGGATTAGGATGTATGTGTGTTCAGGCTGCGGAGAGGCTTAGCCTCCCTCCATGGTGAACTGACCCAGCCAAATAGTTAATAAGCCTGGTGGATCAAGCCCTCCTCTTCTGCCTTTCTCTATCTCTCTCCAAAGGGGCAAAGGCACATGCAAATTCTATATGAGCTGCAACGGTGGTCCTGGCAGAGACCTTGAACCCTTCAAAGGGATGGGACCTTGGAACAGACCCCTGGCTGCTACTGCAGAACTCATCACACTGACAGAGGGCAAGGAACACTTGCCTCTTCTGGGACTCACATAGGTAGTAACCCTAACCTTTTGCTTTAGAAGCCATCCAAGGTGATGTTCTGTGATCCTATGTCCTATTGGGAAAGTAAAGTAACCCCCAAACCCGCTGTATGCTGAAGGATGCCCAGCTTTTGCTCCCCAATGGAGAGGGCCCAGTGGTTGGCAGCAGTACTCTCAGCTGGTGTCTGGAGAGAATATTGAGGACAGGAGATGCTGGTATTTATGGAACGCCAGCCATAGTATCGGCTGGCACTCTATACATGTGTTATTCATTGCAGCGTTGAGATTATGCTGTGAGCGAAACAGCAGTGGTTTCGTTTTATGACCGCATTTCCTTTATTCCTGGAGGTAAGTGACTGGCTCAGGGTCCTAGGTTTGGTGGCTTCCCTAGCTGAGATTGAACCTGCATCTGCCCAGTTGCAGGTGGCTTTGTTTCTTTGCCTCCACCACCTTGGCATTCATTCATACGAAAAGAGCAGCTTCCCTTCAGTTCTTTCCTTAAAAAATGCTTAATACCTGTGGACTAGATGCCGTTGTTGCTACAGAGTCTTGGAGATTCCTTGAAGCTTAAGTTCACTGATGTGGGAATGTGTTAGTGTCTGTGAGAGAGTGCCTGTATATGTGTGTTCATGCGTGTGCATGCTCACACGTATGTACGTGTACACTCAAGTGTGTTACTGGAGATGATCATGCGATGGATATTATGTAAATAGAGTTAAAGTGTAAGATGCAGCTGGGGTGGTTCCAGCAGAAGGGAGAGTGAGTGCAAGGGTCCTGAGGTGGGATCGAATCGTGTGACTTTGCAGCAGCGTTCATTCATCACTGTGGATGCAATTGAGTTCACACCAGACATTGCAACGAACCAGCTGAATGGTCTCCAGTGCGTCTCTTTTATAACATCACTCAGGTTCAGTTGGTCTGACAGTAATTTCTTCCTGGTAGGCTTGTTGGTGGAATAAATGAAATAAGAAAAGTGGACATGCTTATTAATGAAGTGAGTGTCCTAGAGCAGAAGCCCTCATGAGGCTGAGTAGCGCTCATCCCCAGTTCTGGAATCCTTTTGCTTTCTCGTGCCTTCACTTTATCAGGGATGTGATGATGTCATCTCATTTGGATTGGTTTAGGAAGAGCCCAATAAGGAGGGCTCTTTGCAGCCTGCATCTCCTTCATATTGCAAACAAACTCAGGTGACATCAGGGCCCATGCGGGTCAGATCAATGAAAGCAGCAGGCTAGGAGGGGTTGCTCTCCACCGGACTCAATTCCCTTGAGCTAGGGGCAGCGGCTCTGGCTGCAGTTCCATGCACACACGACCCTGGGGGTTATCAGATCTTTACTCTGTAAGAGAAACTAGGAAACGGGATTTTCATGTAAAATCTTCTGATCTTTAGTACCGGCCACAGATTTTTGGTTCCTTAAAAAACACTGTGTGGGCCAATACGGTGGAGCAAACAAAATCCATCTGTGGGCTGGATGCAGCCAACTTGCTACCAGTTTGCGACCTCTGGGCTAAACCCATTTCTGAAAGTCACTGGCGTGCAGTGGCCAGAATTGTGGCTTACAGTGCTATTTGGGTTAGTGTTTCTCCCTTTCCCAGCCTTTTGTAACAGCATGAGGGAAATACCCCCCAGGTTCATGGCACTAGGCACCAACAGAGCTTGATGCAAATACTGTGGTAGAAAAAGAAACTTCACAAATAAAATATCCTTCGTTCCCAATTAACATTTCCTGCAGGGAGGCCCAGTTCCCCCTTCCACCTCCAGAGTGCAGGGATCACAGATGAGCTCTGCCAGGCCAACTGTTTGTTTTCTTTCTTTTCTCTTTTTTTTTTTTCAAAGCTGGGGATGGAATTGAGGATCCTTATGTATGGTAGGCCAGTGCTCAACCAATGAACTATATTCCCAGCCGAAAAATTCCTAACTGATTGATCTCAAATGCCCACAATTGATCTTTACGTAGATGGCTTGGATTTACAAGATATATTCCTCTGGGCAGAATGGAGACCTAAGGTCAAATGGATTCTCGATTTTTCTTTGATATGTCTGGTACCAGCTTGCTTATAAAGTCCATTCTCCAACTGAAATACTTTGGTCCTCAAATGCATTTCCATAGCTAGCTCCCAACAGAGATGGATATAGGATATGGAAGTGATGTGGTGTGGCAAAGGCCCTTCATCTCTGAGCCAGGATCCATGGGATGCTCATTGGGTGAACTTGGAGAAGTTGGTATCATGAAGCCTCAATTGCTCCATCTTCAGAATGGGCTCAGGATCTCTTACTTCCAAAACACTGTATGACAATGAACGACGGTGCCATTTCAAATGCAGGTAGAGGTGGTGACACAAGGTCGCTTGATTGGTTTATTTGTTTTCTTTCAGTGCGTCACTTGTATTCTGCCTATCGGCATGGAGGACCCTAAGGAGGAAGCCATAACTTGTTCGTCATTCATTTGGATATAGTTTTTTATTTCAAGATTATGTCTGAAAGAGGGATTGCAGGTCCAAACAGCTCTAAAACACTTCTCCAGGGAGCAATCAGAGGGCTCCAGAAGCCGGCCTGTTGGCACCCAGTGGGAGATGGGTCTGATTTCCTGAGGTCACTCTGGTCATGAGCTCCACCCAGAGGATCTGGAGGAAAAGATGGCCCAGTTCTCTGGGTTGCCACTCTCCGGAGCCTCTGGTGGAAACACACACTGTTTGCCTCAGATGTCCCAGAAGCTGTGGGCTGACAGGCAGGCCTATCCTGTCTTCATCTTCTTCACAGAACCCAGGAGACCCTGTCACACTCCTGCCCGAGCCCCTGTCAAGTCACTCAGGGGCTCCAGTCATTTGAAAACAATTCATTTTTTTTTAACTTTTGAAAGCTACACCAGGACCATTTTACTTTTAAATTGAGTCAGTGTAGAGGCCTTGAGACCAGGTGAATGGAAGATTGCTAGGGGTGTGTGCTCGAAATCTTGAAAGGCTTGGGTTTGTCATAACGGGAGAAACCCCTGCAAAGGATTGAACTACCATACCAGGTGAAGGCAACTCTGGATCCCATTGGCTGCTGTGGCTTAAGAAACGGCGCTGAACCTGTTTTAGGATTTTCAGACTGAAATTATAATTTACCAGAGAGACTTTACACTGATCTTGCCATTAATTAAAAGCAGACAGTTGATTTTTCCCCCCTGAAGTACTCACTAGTTAGGATTGCCTGCTTTTAAATTGTTTTCTTTTGAGAATGTACTAGCCAGGTGTGGTAGCGCACACCTTTAATCCCAATATTCAGGAGGCAGAGCTGGGCAGATGGCTGTGACCCTGAGGCCAGCCTGGTCCTCATAGTGAGGGAGAGGCCAGCTTGGCCTATACAGTGAGTTCTAGGTCAACCTGCTCTATGTGGTGAGACACCTTTGAAGAAGGAACAAGAAGAAGACTATACAAAGAATATAGGGGAATAAAGTAACATGTATATTAATATAGATATGACATATCTATATTTCACATACATTGCTGGTTTCAAGTGAGAAATTTGAACGTGAACTTAATTTAAACCAAAGGGTGATATTTTGGCATAAGTGACAGGGAAGTGTGCTGGGTCGTGGGCTTCAGGGAAAGCCACGTCAGGCTCCCAGGGTGCGAGTGGGCTTCTGCATTTTTCCCTCTGCCGTGTTTGTCTCTGCTTGGCTCCTTCTCAGGTGGGTTGTCTCCTCGGATTTTGTTCCTGGTGGTAATTGACAGTTGTCTCCCCCCCCCCCCCCATGTTTTGGGGATGCCTTTTAAGAGTGTCTGTTGAGTGTGCCTAGAGACGCCATTGTTCTGTAATGTGGCACATGACCCTCCTGAAGTAGGGACTGGATGCACTCTCAATAGGCTAAGGTGCTGTGTAGACACTTGCTTGACTTGAAAGGCTGGTGGGAGTGGGGAAGCTGAGCTAGTTCCACCAAAGTCACAGGAAATAATTTGTTTAAAGAGGAAGAGGGTTTGATGGGGTTGGTTGCTAGAAAAATGAGAGTCAGTTACACCACATGCCCACGAAACATTAAAGGCCACTCTGGGGTGGCCCCTGATCTTTCACCTAGCACTTTTAACTGGCAAGAGGCTTACAAGGTTAATGTAAGGTCAGGTTTAGTTGCACTTCTCATTCATCCGTTCACTTGTCCCTTAAACGTGTGACGTCAACTGCGTGTCATCTGCTGGATTTCAACATGGCCACTGAGTGGAGAAATGAACGTATAAACGGTTACATGATAAAGGAACTTCACTGAACAGGAGCAACTCTAAGAATGGGAGGTGACACAGTTTTCGACAAAGTAATTTATTTTTAATTTTAACAAATGTGCAAATTCATGTGGTCTATGGATGCTGGAGAGACAGTTTCTGTTCTGGGACCAGGCTACACGGGTCCCTCTCTGCTGGACCGTCTCTCAGTCTCACTCCTGCTTCCGATGCCTAGATTGCTGGTGTCGTCAAGTGCTGGCTGGAGTTTGGACCCGCCGGGTAGACCATCCCCATCTAGTGAGGATCCCCCAGTTCTGCCCTGAGCAGCTGTATCATTCTCGCAGTATATATTGTTCTTCAGAGGTACCCTGGTCACTTACCCCCTCATGGGATGGTAAGCCACACAGAAACAAGGACCTTGTCCGTCTCACCCCTTACCAGTGCTCTGGCATACAGCAGACACTCCAAAGGCGAGGGTTTGTTAGCTGCCAAGAAAGACTGAACCTACTGACGAGATAAAGCAGAGCCTTCCGTGCGCCGAGACTCCAGACTTCCGAGAACAAAGAAGGCTCCTGTCTTTTTGGAACTTGGGTTATAAATTGTCGTAAGAGCTTTCACATGCTAATTCCACAGGACAACTCTGGGTGCCAGGAGGATAAACTTAGACTGCCTGTGAGCAGACAGGCTCCTGCTCATCCAGCCTGCAGGTGGAAACATTCCCACTCTTTTACGGCTACGGAGAGGGTGAGTCTGGGAAGACAAGCAGGGTTTCCAAGGACAGACACAGGGCTGTCAGGAGCCAGGTGAATTTCTGCTCTGACCAATGACTTTTGTTTCCTGGCCTCTGTGGCTACAGTGATGTCCTAGGAGATCTGTGCTGGTTCTTTCTCACACACCATTTTCCTTCGAGAGTCGCTGGGATTAAGCATCTGTAAACGCACTGTTAAGTGTCAAGCACACACTCCTAATCCTAGCACCCAAGCCGAGGCTGGAAGACCTGAGTTCAAGGGTAGCCTGGGCTACACAGCAAGCTCTTGTCTCAAAACTATTTCCACATAATTGCCATTTAATAATCAGTTGCAAAAGGCTCCTGGGTCTGGTTTGTCATGCTCACTACACAGGTGGGTGTCTTCTTCCTTGTGCTCCTGCTGGAGGTGAAAGTCTTGAGAGCTCCTGGCCTTAGATCACAGCTCTCCCCTAACCCAGGGCACTTTGAATTTTACAGCCACTTGACAAAGAATGGTGAACCTGGGGCTGAGGAGACGTCTTGGTGTGTCAGAGTGCTTGCTATGCAAGTGTGAAAGCCTGCATTTGAATCTCCAGAAAGCACGAGAAAGGCAGACTGTCTGTAATCCCAATGCTTCTTGGAAGAGACAGAGGAAGAGACAGGCGAATCCCGGGAAGCTCACAGACCAGCCAAGTCTGGTAGCCACAGAGACAAAACAACAAAGAAACAGTCTCTCAAACAAGGCGGAAGGCTAGGATCAAACACCTTAGGTTTCTTTTAACTGCCACACGTGTGCCTTGACACATACTTGTGCATTCTTACACACGTAGGTCTGCAATCTCACATACACACACACATTGTGTACAAACACACATACACACAAATAAATTAAAAGGGGAAATAAATAATGAAGAAAATTGAGTAGAATGTTTAAAAAAGGTGGACCTGAGGTCAGAAGTTCCAGTTCAGAGTCAGAGTTCCTCATCTGCTTCCCTCATCCACAGATTTATACTTAACCTTTGAACCTTGTATTTCGCATCTTTATAATGGGACTGACGGCCTCTCTTCAACCCACAGTGATTTTTCAGAAGTGGGGCAAGGGTTCCAAGTCGAGAGCTACCTTGTCTACACCTGTTAGTTGTTATTAATCCATGCACGTTTCCTGAATTCCTCCAGGTAATTGGTTTTCTGGGATGTTGCACTCCAGGGAATGCCTGAAATACAGGACAAGCCCTCTTATCATAAAGTTAGATTAAGAAGTTTAATTTACAGAAACTATTATACGGCACGGATATCAAATGTTCTGAGCACAGACTGCAGAAAGTTCCAGAGAACTCGCGGATAGCCTTAATCTGCATAACTCTTTCCCCTGACTTATGACCACTGGTGTTTTATATGGAAACAACATAAAGAGTAATGGGGCATGCTTGCCTTGTCAGACTCCCCTGCAGTTCATCAACTCCGAAGTGACCAGAAGATTCTCTTATTTTGTTCTCAATTGGCCCATCATCTTTTCCACCCCCCCCCCCACACACCTTGCCTGTGTTTTCCAAGCTGGTATATTTATACATCACCTTCTAGTTGCCCATACATCCTGCTTTCTAATCCCATGGGGTAGGCAGAGGAATAGACAGTTGAAATATCTTTATCCTAATTCGCAGGATACGTTAGATCTCGTGGTCAAGGACAATTGCATTTCAGATGGAATTAAGATTCAGTGCTAACCAGCTAACGGCATGACAGATTGTCTCATAGTTTCTGTATGAACCCAATTAATTACAAGAAACCTCATCAACAGAAGGGGAGGTGGTGAGAGAACGAGAGACGCAGAAGCACGTGAGTCAGCTTTGTCTGCCTTTGAGGACAGAGGGAAGGGCCACCAGCCAAAGCCTTCATGCAGCTTCTTGAATCAGAGCAAACGCAAGGAAGTAGCATCTTAGCATCTTCAGAAGGAAGGCAGCACAGCGACTTTTCCATTGAGATCCACTGAGATCCGCCTCAGACTTGGTTATGCGAAGAGCAGATAATATATTTATATTGTCTTCAGCCTCCAACTGCATGGTGGCGTGTTGCAGGAGCCACAGGAAATGAATGCCCTTTCTTCAGGTGTGCCTAGCAGTTGTCCAAAACACATTGATTCTTTCTTTCCCTCTCTCCCTCTCTCTGTTTTTTTCTTCTTCTCTGGAAAAATGTCATCTTCAGGGCCCTCTGGTTCTCTTCCCAAACAGATGGAGTAGAGCCGCGTGTTGACAGTATTTCCAGAACTGGTGTGTAAAATACTAGGGGCTGCTGTAAGCTGGAGGGCTCGCTCTCCTGTAGGTAGAGAACGCTGCTCTACAGAGTAGGTCACTGCACAGGCACCAGGCTCTCAGAAACCTAAGCTTGAAATGGAGCTCAAGTGGACACATGTGTGTGCATGTGTGTGTGTGTGTGTGTGTGTGTGTGTGTGTGTATTAGTTGGGACACAGAACCAGTGGAAATCACAAGATGTTTTAGAGAACAGATAACATTTATTTAATCTGTATGTATATTTTTACATCAAGGATCCCAAGCCTTCTGAACTTGAGGCTTCAGCACTGATCTTGCAGAGATGTTGCCTTAGAGATGTATCGACTCACCCACTGCGTGTTGGCTTTGCCTTTTTGCCTTCTCCGTGCCTTCAAGGTTTTGTTAATTACATGAAAACTCAGTACTTGTGCATATCTTCACACAATGACATTTTTCATAAGAAGAAAAATAAGTTTCTTAAATATTTGTAAAGACTATTTAATGAAACACATGCATTTGATAGACATATTTATATACATGCATATGTAAGTGTACACATGCAAATATGTTGTATGTATTTATACGTGGACATTTATATATACATATATTTCTATATATTTTCTTTTCTTTTTTTTTTCTTTTTGAGACAAGGTTTCTCCGTAGCTTTTGGTTCCTGTCCTGGAACTAGCTCTTGTAGAGCAGGCTGGCCTCAAACTCACAGAGATCTGCCTGCCTCTGCCTCCCGAATGCTGGGATTAAAGGCGTGTGCCACCACCGCCCGGCTATATTTCTATATATTTTCATATCTCTATCAGCCATATGTCTTTGCACCTGTGTATGTTTCTACCTAGCACATGTATGTATGTATGTATGTATGTGTGTATGTGTGTATGTATACATCTAACTTTATGGCACCTTTTGCTTTGGCTCAACCCTTATCCCTTTTCCACTTGCCTGTCATCTGATTTTCATGAAGTAACCACAGTAAACGATGGCCTTAGAATATGAAGCATAGGCTCAATGTCTTTTATTTATGGAGCCTAGGCAGTTTGGATGCTCACCTTACTAGACCTGGATGGAGGTGGGTGGTCCTTGGACTTCCCACAGGGCAGGGCTGGACTTCCCACAGGGCTGATGAGGGAGGGGACTTGATTGGGGGAGGGAAATGGGAGGCGGTGGTGGAAAAGAGACAGAAATCTTTAATAAATAAATAAATTTAAAAAAAAAGAATATGAAGCATATCATACTTCTTCTTTCCCTTTAATTTCCAAATGAGTCCACATAGAAGAATTTCCAGGCCTGGCTGGGACGTGGAAGCCCTACAAGGCTGTTTTATTCTTCCCTCTGCAGTCATGGTCGCTTCTGTCTTCTCTTTCCTCCTGTTTGCCCTGCAGTACCCTCCTTGTTTGACCTGCGAGTCTAAACATGAGCGACCCCAGGGCATTTACACCTGCTGCTCTATCCGCCTGGCATTCTTTCCATCAGTTAACTGTGTGTCTGACTTCTTTCCTTCACTCATGTCTCTGCCAAGCCATCTTGTCCTCAGTGTGACCTGCTTTGCTAATGTCAGGGGCTTCACTCACTGGAAGATGACACGTGGCTGTTAATTAGCTGTATTGTATTCCACAGTTAATCCCTTCACCTTCCAAGTTTTTGTTGTGTTGATTTTCCCAGTTTTAACTCCATTGTCTTGGGAATTTGTGGTTCCATATGGAACCACAAGATGACCTCATCGTGGCTGGGATAAAATTAAAAGCTATTTATGTCCCTCTCGAGCTATGCCTGCTATTTAAATGCACTGCCCCCCGGTGGTGGTTGCGCAATGTTCTGCATTCCCCTTCCTCACTGGCTTTACATCCTTTGCTCCTAAGTCATAAATCGAGAGGCGTTTTAAAAGGTTCACATTGGGGAGACAATTAGTGGTATTGAGACAGATGTGTAGAGCCGTGTTTAGAACAAATACACGAGTGAGTGCCCCTCCCCACTCCCTTATGAGCCAGTGTCTTCATTTGTGCTCGGATGAAGGAAGAATACAGGTGGGTAGCTATGCTTTATTATTTATTTTTCCCATGTTAGCATTCCCATGGCTCCCAGTGGACAAACAATGAAAGCATTGTGCTAACCTAAATATAAGTTAAGGTGTTTAATATTAGAAAATGTTGGAGCACGTATATTGGATATTGAATGGGCTTTGTTCACTTAGACTCTCTGCAAACTACACAACCATTTCAGCCAGTGACCCCCATGCTCTCACCCAGAACCACTGAGTTCCTTATTTAGGACAGCAGTGAGCGTGTTCTCTGCGGGCCGGCTGACGTTTATTCCTGGACTGTCCTAGGGATTGTGTTTTCTTCTTTCTCCATATCTCATTCATCACGACGAAAAGATTTCCTTGAGTCACAGCCCATTCGAAAACTTCAAATCCCTCTCTGGTAGAACACCCTTAAAGAAAACCATTTTCAGTGGTTGTAATTTCACTTTTAGACTCAGAACCTGAGAGACCAGGATTCTTTTGGTTGTAGCATACATTAATATCAGGTAAGATCTGAACTAAGCATGAAACAAGAAAAATTTAATAAATAGCTCATGTATCTGAGAAGTTGCAGGCACGGGAATGGGGATCTTTAAACAATCAATATAATACTTTTTATTAATTCTTTGAGAATTTCATATATGCATGCAATGTATTTTGAGCATATTCACCTTCTATTCTCCCCACCCCAACTTTTCCCAGAGATATTTATTTTTTAAGGTGTGATTTCATGAGGGCTGAATGATGCCACCAGATTTCAATTTTTAGATTCTGCTGCCGAGCTGGTTGGCTGCCTTCATAAAACTTTCCCCTATGTAGCTATGAAGTGAGTGTTCACCTGTTTTTTTTTCCCCCTAAATTGCAGGTAGCAGAGGTCTCGGTCCCTGTTCCCAAAGTCCCCTGCCTCTGAAGAGCAGAGCGTGGGGATCAGTGCTTCCGGAGGTACATGGTAGTGGGATGCAGGGATTTTTCCTAGAGCAAAACCAGATTATAGTTCTGAGAAGGGAAAAAAAATGTATGCGGACGCCAATACGACAGATGTCTGCTTCTAGACGTCTGCTGAAAGCAGTGTTCCACTGCAGCACAACCGAGCTGATCAGAGTTCCTCTGGCTCGTGTGCAGACAGAGGCCCGGGTCTCCCTCCCTGTTCTCCTTTATGCTGAGGTGAGCTCCAACAGAGAGGCTCAAAAAGCCCCTTCTCTGTTCAGAGCTCTGCCAGGAAGGAAGGCAGGCAGAAGAGAGGAGGATAGAGAGGCCAGGAAGGAAGACTGGCTCAGCCTTTGCATTTAAGGTGTTAAGTCTTGGGGGAAATTCGTAAGAACCTGTCTCTAGAAATCACTAATTGTTTATTTAGAATACCTTCCATTTCTGTCACTTCCTTAGCAACTCCTAGCACTGTCTGGGGAAAATGAAAGGGATTGTATATCTTGCGAGAGAATTCTCCAAATAGCAAGTAAATCATTCACCACATTAAATCTTCCTGCCCAGGATCCCTTCCAGTAGAGAGGGAGAAACGACTTGGCGTTTGATCAGCCTTAATATAACAACTAGATAGTCCAGAATTTCAGAACAGCCTTGGCTCTCTGCTGTCTTATCCTTTTCATTTCAGGTAAGGCCTACAATAAAGAATTAAGTAAGATGTAGTTTTCTACGATTTTGTGAGACTTTTTTTTTTAAATGAAGAAAAACCCATCTTGAGGAAAACCTAGCCAAATCTGGTGTCTTGGTGTTTTTGTTTAAAGAGGCCTGTCTTGTGAGCATGGGGTTGTCTTTACCTAGCAACAGTGTTTCCTCCTTCAGTGTGTCAGGGTGCAACAGTTTTACAGTCTCCAGGGATCTTTCTGGAGAGATTCACTAGCAGATTTGGAGACTTCAGGTCTTCTAAGCCCTGGGTCATTTCTCAGGAACAGTTGGTACAGGCTAATTTCCTGTATGCTGCTGGTTCCATCTTCTCTTCCTTCTCCCTCCCTCTGTCCCTCTCTTCCTCTGACTTCTTCTCTATCCTTTCTTTCGTTCCCCTCTTCTGTTTCTCCTTCTCCTCTCTTCCCCTTTCCTCTCTTCTTCTTCCTCTTCGCCTTTCTCCCCTGCTCCATCCTTCTCCTTCTTCTCCTGGTCCTCCTCTCCTCTTCTTTCTCCCGTCTTCTTCCTGCTCCCCATCTTTCCACTCCCTCCCCTTCTTTCACAGCCCTTGAAATGATTCTTGGGGAGGGTGTGGTTTGAGACAGAGTTTCTCTGTGTATCCATGGCTGTCCCAGAACTCGCTTTGTAGACCAGGCTAGCTTTGATCCACCTGCCTCTGCCTCCTGAGTGCTGAGATTAAAGGCGTGCACCACCACCACCATCGGGCTGGCACTGGAGATGAAACTTGTGGTCTTCTGAATGCTAGGTGAGCTGGAGAGATGGCTCAGTGGTTAAGAGCATTGCCTGAATGCTAGGTGAGCATCCTTCAACTGAGCCACACCCTAGCCTGTCTTTGGACCTCTTGGCAACTCCAGGATTTTTCGTCCTTCACTTACCCTCTGCTGTCTGATTCCCCCCTCCCCACCCCGCTCCACTTTCCTCAGGATGGTTCCCACCACTCTGATGGAGGACAAGAGAGGCAGCTCCTTCCTCATTTACTTCAAACGGAAGGAATTAGGCAGCAACAACACTGCTTCCTAGCCCTTGTTTTCAGAAAGCATGCTTCTGTTTCTTGTAACTTGTTTTCAGATTCTGAAGAATTGTTAAAGATTCTCTTATTTCAGAAAAAGATGAAATTTAAAGAGAAATAAGAACTTCACTTGAGTGATTTTTTTTTTCTTTACAACAACTGTGCTCTGGCACATTCTTAGTAGCAATAGCTATCTTCCATAATTCTTTAGGAGCCTGAAACAAAAGAAAACAAAACCCACAGGGAAGTGTGTGTGTGTGTGTGTGTGTGTGTGTGTGACAGAGAGAGAGAGAGAGAGAGAGAGAGAGAGAGAGAGAGAGAGAGAGAGAGAGAGAACCTGCCACCTGCCATTATTGGAGTGTTGAGGTCAGGGACCGCACCAAGTATTGGTTATCACCTTCTGCCTTAAGCCAAGGTCTCTGTTGTTAGTTTCACGTACTAGGCTAGGTGACCAAAGAGCTCTCAAGGATTCTCTTGTCTCCCCTTCCTCCTAAAGATGTACCTCTTCTGTACATCTGTATGTGCAGATTTAAATGGGTTCTGGGGATCCCAGCTCCAATCTTAATGCTTCCATGACACACGTTTCATTCACTGTGCCCCTTTTTAAACTTTGGTTAATCTTTCCAGCAACCTATGTTGGTGATGGATTTTGCATTTTATGGGGAAAGTAAGGCATAGCGAGGTATGAATGGCTCCCAAATATACCCTGGTTGCTCCTGGTGGAGCTTGGATGGAAACATAGGGTTTGCCATACTCCGTCACAGCATGAGGCTACTTCCTTGAAGAAATGATGCCGAAGAAATTCTGTCCACACTCTGTGCTTGACAGGCAGGGCATTTCCCCAGGGTCCCTCTCCACAGCCAAATCCAACGTGTCTCCATCTTCATGAATCCATCCCAATGCCCACGTCTGGGCTCCTGGAGAAGGCTGAGCATACATTCTACGCCTTGGAAGAATGGAGAATGCCTCCTTGCTGTGGTTGGTTTAAAGGTCTCAGCACTTGGGAGGACTTCAGAGAGTGAGAGGTATTGATTTCCTAGACCCTGCTGTGTGCTACTGATTTCAGAGACTTGGAGAATCAGCTGCCCCTTCCCTGCATGGGGCTGCTGAGGGAGGAAAACTCTCCCCAGGGCTGAGTCTTTTTAAAAAGCATCCCTGTTGCACAAGCTCTTTCAAGACAGTGCTCAGGGCAGAAAACAACGCTTGGTGTCACCCTGTGCTGGCACCTTGCTACCTCTGCAGGCCTCATGGTGGCGCTGAAGGGAGGGCCTGGTGATAGCATCATCCGGGAGTTTACTCTTTGATTCAATAACGTTTCTGTCCTAGTCTTATAACACAGAAGGTTTTAACCTTTGAGACTCCTTTGATGGCTGCCTTTGGAAGGTCGTAGATGAGGGTGTGTAACAGGGGGTGGGATGTAAACACCTTTGAAGGCATGTGATGGAGGCCAGAGGTTGTTGTTGGGTGTCACGGCTCTTGCTCTTCTCCTGGGTTTCTGAGACATGGTCTCTACATGACTGTGGATTCGCCACTCTTCCCAGACTCACTGGTCAGTGAACCCCAGGGGATATGCCTGTCTCTACCCTCTCGTTGTTGGGGTTGCAGGTGTGCTCCCATGCCCAGAATTTTACATGAATGCTAGGGAGCTGACCTAAAGGTCTTAGGCTTGCTCTGTCTTCCTTGTGTATCTGTCTTCCCTGTGATGTGTTTACATGAATGGCGTATTGGCTGACTTGAATGATAAATCTCTCCCTTGCTATGAAAAGCTCTGGACCACACATAGACACTCTTGAGACTTAGAATGGAGGCGGAAGTCCCTGACAAGGAGAAACAAGTTTCCAAGATCTGGCTCCTCCATAACTGTGTTTTCCACTCTCTCCATGTCACTACGTTGCCAGCTACACTTCCGTCTTCCAGTTTTGGCTAGAGAAGGTTTGACCCATTCCTCTGTCTCTGTACTTGTCATTACTCCTGGGGTCTTGTACCTCTTTGTACTTGCCAAAAAACAAACCAAAAAACCCAAACCAAAACAACAAAACAAAAGATGCCGCAGTTGGCTGTGTGCTTTGTTATACCCTACAGGAAGTTCTCCACGCGTTGTCTGCCCAAACTCGTGAGAACCCTAGAGAGTGAGACGTTTCTTCCTCCAGCCACACAGGAGCAAACTAAATCAAAACTCAAAGTGAACTTACCCAGTGGGCTAGGGCGAAGCTGAGCCTTAGAGCACTCAAGGGTCTTGGGCTTATATGAGTAGCCTGGGTTCTAAGCCCAGAACCAGGATATAAAGACACAAGTAACTCAACTGAACCCTGAATCCTGCCAGTCTGGAATATCTCCCTGTGGGGTCCGTCTTTTTTAGAGATTGGGTCTTTTTCTTGGTCTCTGTCAAGCCTTGGGGTATCAGCAGAATGAAGTCAGGTCTAACCTGAGCGATCGCTGCAGTCTTCTAGCTATCGTATGTATTTAGTGCGGACAGCTGAGCGTGGTGAAGGCATGCTTTCTTACACATGCTGTGGTGGATAGCCTTCTCCAGGGTTGGCCCTGTGCAGCATGTACCAATGTACCCCTTCAGAATGGTGATCTTTAAAAATAGCTTCACATTTCCCCTTCAAAGTCTACTATGAATGTCGTCCTCTGTCTAAAATATGCTCCTGTGATGTAATTTCCCTGCTTTCTATGATTTATTAGTGACATGGGTATTAAACACTACTCAATAGAGCTGGGAAACTCTAGACCATGTATTTTTTATATTTGGGGATTCCCCCTAAGCTTCGAGCCTGAGCACACATGGATGACAGAAACAAGCTGTAGCGAAGAAGGAAACAAATGAGCTAGCAGAAGAGCAAGAGCACCAAAGATGACAGCGAAAACCATGAGACCCAGAAGCGGGTGGGTTCGCTCAGATGACGCTGAAATCAAACAGCCCAACAACCACAGCAGGAGACTGGTCAGTTTGCATCTAGGAAATGAAAGATACTTCAGCACAAGAAAAGATTCACCCATGGAGCATTTTTAGCTTTCTGGGGTCTGGCCTAAACAGATATCACAGGCCCAGGGTGACTTGAACAGAGACATTTTTTTTTCTCATGATTCTGGGGGCTAGACATCCAGGATCAAGGTGTCAACGGGGTTGCTTTCTTCTCACCTCCCTGTGCCTTGGTGTGGTGCTCTTCTGGTGCATGCCATTGTCCTGGCTCCCCTCCCCGTGTCTGTCCATCTCAGCACACCAGCATGCTTGTTGGCTAATTGGCCATAAGAATATCAGCGTCTGCTAGCCTGTGACACTCCCATAGCCCGTCAGCCTGGGATGCTGTGGCCGTGGGGGAGCTGGTAGTGAGGCAGCTAGGTGGTGCTGCTTGTGTGGACCCTCCAGCCTCCTGACGTGTGCTCACTGTTTTATCCACGTGTCCGAGGCTTGAGGTGCTCCTGCTATCTGACAGGATTCTTTCTGGTCTCTCATAACTCTTCTTTCCCCTCTTTTCTTATTAATCTTCTTTCCGGGTTAGCATATTCTTTTTCTGCTCAAGTTCTCATATGGGATTAAGCCTTGTCTTAGTCTTTGGGGTGGGGATTCTTATAGCTAATCCCCTCTTTATAGAATCACACCAGTCAGATAGATGAGGACCTTTCTGTTTGCTTTCATGTGAGCTCAGTTGCCCCTTTCAAGACTTCTGTCTCTACAGGCAGCCACACTCTGAGGTATGGGGTGGGTTATGGTGTTTGGGTTTCAGAAGCTAGATGAAGAGCTGGAGGTCCCAACCTTGGTTTCCCTGGAGTTTCTGCTATCCTTCCTCTTCCTGATCTGCCAGGACTAGGCGGCACACCCCCTTCAAGCTCAAATGTAGCCAGAGTCTTTAGATATGGATTTATGTTCATATCTAAAATATATAAAGAATGTGCCAGACGGTAGTGGTCACACCTTTAATCCCTGCACTTGGGAGGCAGAGGCAGGCAGATCTCTGTGAGTTCTAGGCCAGCCCAGTCAACTCGAGCTAGTTGCAGGACAGGCTAAAAAGCTACAGAGAAACCCTGTCACAAAATGCCAAACCAAACCAAAGCAAACCAAACAAAATATATAAAAAATGCAAAAGATTACAAGCTGCCTCCCCACAGAGAACAAATATTCCAATCAATAAATGGGCCAATGAACAGAATGTTCTTCAAATGAAGAGGACAAATGGCCAGTAAATACGTGGAAAATAGTCAGCATCTTTAGCCATTAGGGAAATGAACACAGAAACTTCACTGAGATGTCGATTCACCCTAGTCAGAATGGCTAGTATCAAGAGATAAAACAATCCACATCACAAACAGGAAAACAAGCAAGCGTTGGGCTTGCAGGGAATGGACCAGTCACATTGTTGTTAGGGATGCTAGTTAATGTAGCCATGCAGAAATTGATATTAAGGTCCTCTCAAAATCCAAAAGGAGAACTATCACATGATCCACTTATACTACTTATGTGTGTGTGTGTGCATGCAAATAAAAGTCAGTAATAGTTGCACACCTATGTTTACTGTAGCACTGTTCACAGTGCCCAGGTTACAGAATCAGCCTAGCTGTCCATCAACAGATGAGTGGATAAAGAAAATGTGTCGTGTGTGAACAGTGGAGTATCAGCTCTGAGGAAGAATGATACTGTATCATTTGCAGGGAAATGGACGGAGTAAGAGATCATTATGTGGATTAATATTTGACTTACAAAGACAATTATTGCACATTCTCAGATGTAACAAATACAAAAAGGAGGCTATGGAAGTCCAAAGGGGATTATTAGGGATGTGGGAAAGCAGGGGTAAGAAAGAATGGCAGGCAATGAGTAGGACCGTGGTACGTCATATGCATGTATGAAAATGTCATAAAGAAAACCACTACTTCATATAACTCATGTCATTAGCCGGTTAACGCAATGACAAAGACATCTCTCTCCTCTATGGTTTATGCCAGCTTCATTTCCTAGAAGAGAGGCACAGCTTACTCTGCGGCTGTTTCCTTGCTTTTGAGTGTGTAATATAGGGGGATGTCAGGTAGAATCAGATAACACAGGTGAGAAGTTATGGGCCTCGAACACTGCTGCTGCTGCCAGCAGCCAGCAGACACCCAGGCCCTCTCTCTCACTCTGTTATTACCCCCTTTTACAGGAACTCGGATTTGCAGTTTCACAATGGCTAATGACTTTCCCACAGTTGCAGAGATGCCATCAGCATCACTGCACTCAACGCTCCTGTTGGTTGGTCTGTTTCACTTTTGCTGTTTCTTGGCTTTGCTCGCCTACTTTGTGTGTGCTGTTTCGCTGTTGTTAGACCGTGAACTGTTTTCTATGGCTCTGCATGGGGAGAGCTGGTTCACTGTGGGATAATCTCCCATGCTTTATTTGACCACACCTTTCTTGATGGCTATCTCTGTGGTCTCCATCTCTTAAAGAAATTTACAAGGAAAGCTACATGGGTTTCTGTGTCTCCTGGAGCCCATTTATCAGTGAGGAAATGGAAGGAGTGTGTATTTTTTGATACATGTTAAAAATTGTCAGAGTACATGCTTACTTCTGAGTTCCTGAGAGAGACCTTCATGTTATAACCAAGAAATGATATAGATTTAGGAAAAATGGGCTCCTTTTGTGCCCCAGGCACCTGCTGGCCCTTGATAAAAGCTTTTAATAATAAGGATGCTGACTTCTTGTACGATTACCATGAGATGAAAGAAAATATGTGGTTTGAGTGTGAGTATTGCTCTTAGAAGCTCTTATTTAGAGTTTAGTTTCTATTATCAAAATAACACTCTGTGCTCCTTTCTCTTCTGCATGAAAAGAAGAAAAGTAAATACTTCCATTCTGCTTTGAACTGCTGCGGAATCAGTTTTTCTATAAAGTCGAGAATTTGTGGGAGGCCAAGGATTCCTTTTCTTACATAACTTCCCCCAGGAATGTTTAAGCGATGAAAACTGGATGGCTTTAGCTCTAAAGCATGATTCGTTTTCTGGGGTGGCAGTTAGTGGCAGAGAGCAAAGCTCCCGAGTCATGCTCCTGTCCACGACCTGAAGGGGCTCTGCTACACAACACTGCCCTGCAGCTTCCTCAGGAGTTCTGATTAACACCGATTAGAGAGCCAATCCCAAATAAGGCTCTCTCTCTTTGTGTGTGTGTGTGTGTGTGTGTGTGTGTGTGTGTGTGTGTAAATAGGATGGACCTCTGGAGGATGCTCTTCGTAAAGCCCGAGGACAGGAATGATGTAGAAAGACCAGAGTGGAGCAGCATCACCGGAGTGTGTGACGCTGAGTTCTATAGATGAACATAGTTCATTAGGTATAACGATGATGGTAGCTTTCCAACCCAAGGGACTAATGTATGTGCCTGGAGCTTTACTAAGATGATTTACTGTGGGTGGTCTCCAGTGCCGGTATATTCTCTTGTGGAGATACTCCTTCTTGACAAGAATGCTTGTTTCCATGGAAGGATTATCCTTTTGTGCCTTGCTGTGATCGAAGCGGCGATTTGTCTTTCCAGTGTTGGTTGAACGCATGAGAACATAGGATGACAACTGTATTTCCTAGTCTTCCATCTGCTTGATGTGGTTAATGAGGTTGAGTTTGGACAAATGGGATTTAGCAGTAGATGCTGAGCGTAATTTCTTGGCCTTACAAGGATGTGTTTTCCTTTGCTATTGGTGAAAATGAGAATATGATGGTTAAACCTTGCAATGTCTTGAGGCATTGTACAGAGAAAGCCACATATTGAAAATTATGGTGCAGCAAGATAGAAAGAGCCCAGTGGGAGCCCTTTGGATAAGATAGGAAGACATTTCTATTTTCCTTAAGCGGTATTATTTTGGGTTTTCAGTTGCTCTCAGCTAAGTATAATTGGAGGAGATACATCTGCCTTCTATGTTCCAGCCATTGTGCGGAGGCTTTAGCAGCTTCTCTTATGAAGCCCTCTGGAAAATGTCTGCTGTTAGCTACATGCTATGGAAGAAGAAACAGGTATAGAACTAGAGGACTGTGTCCAGATAGCAAAAATAACAACAGTAGGTTCCCCTAAGGGCCTATGACCCCTTTCCTCCAACCATGGGTTTTTGACCAGGTTGGCAGTACTAGACATGACTATTTCCTGTGGATATAGCTTAAAATCCAGTCAGAATTTAGTTGGTTACCCCTATAACAGGCATGCCACTATTTCTTCAGTGGGCACATCTTTCCTGGCAGGTTGGTACTGCAGCGCATACAAAGGTTCACAGCTGCATAAGACTGTTGATGATTTTTCCACCCCAGAAACCTGCATAGCACCTTCTGGAAATGTGAAAGTTAGCCATGGGGCACAAGCTTTCAGGTCCATTCCCACTAAGTTCCTCTGTCATGCAAAAGAAGTTTACAGTGTCTTCAACAACAGGGTCTCAATTACCTAGTTTTAGTGGGCAATCGAGAGCAATGGCAAGAGCTCACATGGTTTTCGGGCCTCTATGACTGTTGTTTTGCTGTGTGGGTAAAGTGTCAAACTGCTTTCTCCATCACATGCTTCATCCCCATGGATTACTGCTACTTATAGCAGTGGTCAGAGAAGCTTCTGTCTGTAGTGTCTGGGAGTTAACACAGCGTCCCCACACGTCATCAAGCTGCGGATTCAGTGACTGCCCAGTGCTGGCTCTGAAGTCTATTATTGCCCCCTAGACTCAGGAGCATGGCAGAAAAGTGGGTGGGGGAAAGGATGTGAAAGCTGGAGGATGGGAAGGGCGCTGTGAAAAGTTGTCTTCTGGACACGGCACAGGAAATCTAGCCATGGCCTTCGGGACTCTGTGGGGACCTGTGGAAGACTCTTAGACTGAGTTCATCCCTCTCTGAGGAGCTAGAGCAGATAATTGCTCCTGGACAGGTGGAGTCATATTCCTTGGTGGTGGTGTCACTGGTAAGTTGTTCTTGCCCAAGTCCCTTGCCTGTGCTTATGCAGGCATTCCTAATTAAATACAGTGGGACACAGACAACAAAGACAAGCAGTGAGGAGAAGGGAGGCAGTGGAAAGGAGGGGTTCAGGAGGAAGGGGAAGGGACAAGAGAGGACAATAGGGGGATGTGATCAAAGTACATTGTATGCAGTTCAAGAAGGATACAGTTTAGACAAGAGAATTAATTACACATGGTTTACCCAAGATTAGAAAACAAACACCTTGAAGACAGCGCTCTGACAATGAGCCTATATTTAATCAGGTTGAAACCAGGCTTTAATATCCAGCTGTCCCAGAATGACTCCTCTGACATCTATTCCTCTATCTGGGTGATCGATCCCTGTTTTGCCAGGCACTGTGACTGGTGCTGGAAAGAGAAAGGTAAGCACGGGCAATGGAGTCTTCCAGTGTGGGAAGAAAAAAAAATCAGATATGGTAAAGGAGGCTTAAATGGCAAGCATAGTGAGTACTCAGAAGGAGACTTCCCAGGATTATAGAGAGGATGACAAAGAATTCAACAGACTCATAGATGCAGGACTTAAAAATTACAGTAGAAGCATGTCTCTGGGTGTGTCTGTGCAGGTGTTCCCAGGATGAAGGTTTGGGAACCATCTCCTGAATAAGTAGCATTTGAGATGGGATCTTAAGGATGAATAGGTGAACATGTTTGTGTGTGTGCGCATGCAACGCATGTGCCATGTCCTCATGGCTGGGATGTGCATTAGTGCATGGTACTGGAATTGCACAGAAAGGGGAGGAGGAATGTATTGCATGACGTTGGAGAGGGAGCCAGGCAGGGATTTGGAAGCCAGGCTCCAGATTTGGGGGTCAGTCTAGGAGCCATGGAGGGCAATTTAGTGGTTTGATCCGATGAGTGACATGGTCAGGTGTATGCTTCAGGTGATCATCCGGGTTGTATATGTGTGATGTACTATGGGAATGCACATTGAAAATTCCCGCAGAAATTTCCTCTTTCCCAGAATGAGGTTTAGGTGGCTTAGACTAGGAAGATGGCAGTTACTCTGCATGACACCTGGGAGGTAAAGTTTAAAGAACATGGTGTTGCCTTGAAGGATGAGAGAAAAAGAAGTCAGCAGGCCATGCTAGGATTCTGGCTCTTGTGCCTGCCTGCGAGTGTGCTGGCTTTATTCACTAATGTAGGGAACTTAAGGAGAGGGAGGTAGATGTTTGAGGGTGTGGAGAGGTCATTTGTTCATTCGACCTGTCCAGCATACTCTCCTGAGAACCAAGAACCCAGTCATATAGCTGTGGTTTGAGATTTGCCTACTGAGCTCCCTCTGACCTGTATGGTAACAAGATTGACTTTCACAGATTCTTCCTCTCAGACTGTCAGGCCTGGGGTGAGTGGGAGGACTTGCCTTTGGAGTTGAGGACTGTGAGGGTGAGGTGCCACGGCACTTCCTGGCCACGAGAGAGCTGCTTTGCCTCGGTAAAGCAAAGAGCTGAAGAGATGCAGAGATGAGAGGTGGAGCGAAAACCCGTATTTGTTCTTGTGTTCCAGAACCCAAGCGTGCTTGAGCCCCGTCCTTTTTCTAGCTCCTTGGGCTACTGTATTACCTTTAGGCCTATAACCTAGTCTGGGGTAGGTTTCTGACATCTTTACTGGGTCCTAGATTAGTCAGGCAAAATATAAGTTTAAGTCCAAATGTGTTGCGCTTTTGATGATTTGGGGACATCCATGTGTTGATGTGAAACAGGCCACTGGAGGTTTGTATCTGAGCTTATAGAAGGTGGGCTTGGGAGTGGAACATAGGGAGTTAACGGCACAAAGGTGCAATGAAAGCCAGGCAATGGCTATTTTGCAATAAGAGAAGTGAGTTTGGGATTGAGCTTTGAAGCTAATTGGAGCCCATGGAAAGTCGAACTCGTAAAGGAAGCAAAGATACAGGAGGAAATAAGGAAAAAGAAGTTATGGAACTCAGGTTTAAAAAGGAGGGAGGGAGTGATGAACTGAGTTGAATGTCACTAGAAGATGTTAAAAGCAAAGTCTAAAAAAAGTCTCTTTGGTTTAGATACAGCTTGAGGAAGAGTTGACTTTTTAAGATGTGTTTTAGCGTTCTGAGAGCCGAGATGCCAGATCCTACAGCAGCAGCATCTCGCAAGGGCCAGGGAGAGAGCAGAGTGGATCCACATCTAGGATAGGTTTCAGGAACTTGGGGAAATGGACCACCCCTGTAGCCGCCCTTTAAGACATCTTATTGTGCGTGAGGTGCTGCCGTCACGGCAGTGGGCGGGCTCTGAAGAGCTCGTCGTGACCTTGTGAAACTCCAGTCTCGGTAAGATGACAGACAAGCTGATGACAAGCACAGTTTAGGCTAATAAATGCGGAAGGTGTCATGTTGGATCCTCCTGTCTGTAAGCGAGAGAAGATGTAATGAACAGTGACTGAGGACATTTAGAATTCACTTAGCCAGAGCTCCAGGTAGGTGGTCCTGGAGTAGATTGAGCGGCTCGCTAGTGTGTGACAGAGCCAGGTTGCTGATATCCTTTCATTCTGTCGCGTCACCTGTCGCGCTTTAGACTCCAGCTTATTCCAGCACGGCGTGGAGACAGCAGGCGCCGGTCTCGGCCTCTTATACACACGAGAGCGTGCAAAGGGGGAAGAGAGAACGTAGAGACAGGGTGCATGTTCTTTGGTATTTTGCAGAAATATCAGTTTATTTCCTTGCCACCCCAACTGGGCACAACTGGCTTAGTTGTATCCATTTGTTGTATTGCCCATGTATTAAAACAAAAATAAAATCTGTTGATCAGAAACCACTGTGTTCTAGACACCATTGTGGAGATAACGTAAATACATTGGGTATAGGAGAAACCTTCTTCCTAGTTAGTATGAAAGTCACGAGTAGTGGTGCCCACCTATAGTTCCGTTTACTCACAAGGCTGAGGCACGAAGATAGCTTCAGCTTAGGAGTTCGAAGTTAGCGTGGGCAACATAGTCCAAAACTATGGACACTGTCCAAAAAAACAATAGGGCCTAGTAAATGGTTCATTTGCTAAAGTGCTGGCTTCATACACTTGGATCCCCAGTACTCATGTAAAATTCTGGGTGTAGAATCATACACCCGTCCACACATGTGCACACATGCAGATACATTCATGAATACATAAGTGAATGTACCACATATGGAAAGGTTAGGGCCTGATTCAGTAAGGGTCCTATCTATGAGTGAGTGTTACATACACTATCATGAGAGTTACATTCCACCAGGGATAGCAGAGCCTAAACCTGTTAAAGGAATTAGATGGTCAAAGAACAACGCTGACCGAGTCTGAGGAGGCATGTACAAGGAGAAGGTAGCTAGAGAATGCAAGTTGGATTGAAATGCTGAAGGGAGTGAATGATCTCAGTGGAAATTTCATCTTTATTTATTTTTAATATTAAAAATTACTGATTTTTATGTGTACGGGTGTTTCACCTGCATGTAAGTCTGTGCACCATGTGTGTACCTGGTGTCCATGGACCAAAAGAGGGCTTCAGATCCCCAGAGAACTGTAGTTACAGCTACTGTATGGGTGCTGGGAATTGAGCCTAGGACCTCTGGAGGGGGCAACCAGGGCTCTTTGCAGCACGCTACACCTGTCTGCGTGCTATGGGCCACCATAGAGTTTGTGAACTGGGCAAGGGGCTGGATATTTAAACACACGAAGACTCACAGACAGAAAGAGACACAGGTCATCCTTGATGCCAGAATGCCCCAAGAACTCCCCCTTTATTGTGTACCAGAGCTGCTTATATAGAGATCCTTAACTGATAGCCACGCCCCAGCCAAACCCACTAGAAACCACTCTCCTGCCATTAGGAACTCCTGAGGGTCTCGTGCTCAGAGCAGCTGTAGGCACTCAGATCAGGGGAAAACAAGTTGTTTCAGGATCTGGTGTAACACGAAGGGGTCTGCTTGTTGGGGTTTATGTCCTGCCCAGTCCTGCTAAAATACCAGCCCACTATGCTGCAGGAGCACCTTCCGTTCCTTCCGCCAATAGCCGCCCATGGGGCGTGGTCTATTTCTCTTTAAAAAAGAGCAGCAGTTTTTCTGCTCTCTTGGTTCTGGCTCTTGCTCCAGTGACTAGACTCCTTTCCTGACTAACGGTATTCTGTAAGTTTTCCCCTAAAATTAGTATCTCCTTTAAATCCAAACTGGGGTGGAATTGTTTCGCGCATTAATCTGGGGGTTCACTGCTCCCAACAGCTCTTAACTGTTGAGCCAGGTTTCCAGCCCCTGGGTGGAAATTTTAGTTAGAAGGAATAACCTTCATTCCTGGCTGTGACTGGTTAAGTCTGAGATGTTGCAAGGAGGCCCTTGTGACTAATATAAAGTAAGGATAGGGAAGGGTTAAGACAAGAGGTCAGCGAGCTGCCTGGGAGCCCCACCATATAACCTGTGAGTGGGTGGAGGGCACTGGTAAGTTTGGTCAGGGGAGGGACATGATATGTGAGGAGTTGCTGCAGAATACCAGAGAAAGGAGGGACACCAATCAGGAGGTTTCTGCGGCTTTCCAAGGGAGAGGTGCTAAACATCCGGCCTGGATTGTTGGGCACAAGTACTAAAACAGCATGAACCCAGACCGTGAGGTGTAAGAGAAAATGCGAACTAGCTGATGAACTCTGAGGTTTAGGGCTTGGAGGAGGGAGACTGATGTGGGATTCCCCTGTGTGGTCATTTCGGGTCTGGACGGCCGGGAACAAACGAGCAGCCTCCATCAACAGGAGATCCTCAATACCGAGGAAGAACAGTCTGGAGGTCAAGACTTCTATGTAGGACACGAGATGCCCATCAGACATCCAACAAGACAGTTGGGCATATGTGTCTGTCTTCCCTTGGACCACTCAGAGGCTGCCAACGAGAGTAGACCTCAGATCATCTGAGTCGTCTTGTGCGCCCAAACAAAGTTCAGTTCCTGTTAGCAAGAGTGTGAGGGGAATAGTTATGGGGTGAAAGGGACAGTGCGGCCACTGTCTTAAAGGAAGTGACCTCTGCAAAGGACATAACTTGCAGGGACAGAAATTTCATCTAGAATAAGAATAGGATGGTGAGATGGGAAGGAAGCGAGGCACACACACACACACACACACACACACACACACACACACACACAAAAAGAGTAACATTTGCCAAAAGTGTGCTACATGTGTGTTCTCCATGTAAGATGAAATACCCTGCTTTTTTGATGTACCCAGTCAACTTTATTCCCCAAAAGAGGCTTAGGGAAATATTAGCTTTCTATTGCTGTAACAAATGCCCAAGATAAATCACCTTGGAAAGAGGAGAGATGTGTTTTGGTTCACAATTTAGTTTCCAAACCAAACCCTGTTGGTCTGAGTTTGCTGCAAGGTGGCAGGAGTCTTGTCAGAAGAGATACCTCATCAGGACAGCTGGGGCGGGGGTGTGTGTGAGAGGAGGCTGGAGTCCTAGTGTACCCTTCAGGGACATGCTTAAAAGTGACTTAACTTCCCTTCCTAGGCTCCACCTCCTTCAGTAGTACCAGACAGGGCACCTAGACTTCAGCAATGGGGTCTTTAGGGGAACATTTATGATCTAAACTGTAGAAGGCACAGTTATCCAGCTCTAACCTTGGTGGTGCACATGGGGCACTCTTTACATACTCTTGGTTGAGGATAATGTTGAATCACCACCTTTAAAAGGGCTAATAACCTTGGTCTCTTTTCGCTTCTTAAAAAAATCCTGTGTTTTCCCCTTTGATGGCCTATGCCTGTGTGAGAATGATACACACTTTCAATCTCAGCTGTCTCTCACATCGAGCAAACATCCTCAAATCACCTGACTCACTTCGATGTTGCTGTACTCTGTGTTGACCCCTGCTGACCACTGCCCTGGAAACCAGGGCCCATCAAGACGTTTCCATGTGTAAACAGTGTGGACAGTCTTGAGTCTATGGCCAGTTTTTCCTTCCATGTTTTCACTGACAAGTGACATTGTCTGTGTACTTGTGGGTGACTGTCTCCAGGAAATGGAAGAGTACTTCAGAGTATCTTTTCCCAGATACATGTCCTGACATCCTGTCTCCGAGAGTATATTTGTTTTGTGACTTAAATGCGTTTGGATACTCAGAGGTGTCTTTTAAGGAAATCCGCTGCGTTTGTCACTTTTCTCACTGCCCTGATGACCAAAGCAACTTAATGAAAGTTTAATTTTGTCTCATAGTTTATGGGTACAGTCCATCAAGATGGCGAAGGCACAATGGCAGACGTGTTCTAGCTGTAGTCTCAGGAGTGGGAGCAGCTGGTCACATTTCATCTGGAGTCAGAAAGCGGTGAGAGATGAATACTGGTGCTTGGCTCCTTTTCTCCTTTTTATTCAGTCCAGGTCTCAAGGTACTCATACTTGGGGTAGACCTCCCCACCTCTGTTAACTCAACTCAGACAGTTCCACTCCCAGAAGTTTGTCTCCTTCGTGATTGTAGTCAGATTGATGGTCACTATTAACCATCCCACTCCCCGAGGTAGCAGGAAGGCCTGGTGGATGTGAGGAAGTGGGTAGCTCAGGGGCAGGAAGGCTGACAAGCGTGTTCAGGCTCCTGGGTTTATTCTTAGCAGTGCAGAAGAACGTGAGGAAGAACATACATCCATCTGCAGGCCTGCTTCTTCACTTGGCTCAGTTTTCTTCAGTTCATAAAGTGTTTTTTTTTATTTTTTTATTTTTTTTTGAGATAGGGTTTTTCTGTAGCTTTGAAGCCTGTCCTGGAACTAGCTCTTGTAGACCAGGCTGGCCTCAAATTCAGAGATCCGCCTGCCTCTGCCTCCCGGGTGCTGGGATTAAAGGTGTGCGCCACCACCGCCCAGATTCTTTCTTGACAGTGTTGCACGGCAGCAGAACACAGCTCATTTGAAATTCCAGCTTATTAGATAACTGCCCTTGGAAAGTCTACTAGAAGTCGGTTGGCAAAATCAAGTTTTTGTGGAGAATCACTCTGATTAGGTCCTGAAATTCACTGCCTACTTTGCTCACCTTAAAATGCAAACTGTTCTCATTGCCAGCCCTCAAACAGAGCTCCGGACCTAGGGTTTTGCCATTCCCCACCCCGAGACTCCATGAAGAGGATTACCTGGCTTGCCAGAGGCACCAGGTGTCTGATATATGTTCTTCTGCACCGTTCCTTTATTAAAGCCATTTTATTTGTATTTGTCCAATGCGTAACCTGCCTGAAGAGTCCCCCATTCCTCCTGGTTTATTTTACTTTGCTTTTCACTCAGCGAGAAATAAAGCTGGCCCTGTGGGGAAACTGGCTTGATCTCTTAGACACGACAGGGCAAGGACATATGGGTAGAGAATGACCAGACGAAGGTCACAGCATTTTACCATACTCAAATGGCTCTGGGGAGAGAGGCTGAGATTCTGTCTTAAGTAGACATTCTCTGTATCCTTAAGAATATGGGCTAGTCCCATGTCATGGACTCCAAGTCCACTGCCCGTCTCTGAATATTTTATTCTGTGCCACCTGCTGGCTGTGTGGCCTTGGGTAATTGTGTGTGACTCAGTTTACTAACTTCTAACATGAAGGAATTAACAGTTTATTCTTCATGAAGGGGTTGCAAGGTTCAAATGATTGGCCCACGTACAGCTCTGGAACATAAGTACTAGTAGGCAAAGCAGGAGAGGTAGACATGTTTTACAAAGAAGCCAGCTACCAGTAGGCAAGCATGGAGACAGGACGATGTTTCTGCCTATTGCGCTTCTTAGGAATGGAGGTAATCTTTCTCAAGTCCTCACTGGTTCCAGCCAGAGAGCTGGCCCTTCTCATATCGGATGATTGTTTTAGTGATGGTGTGAGGAGTGTGAGCCATGTGTGCGTATGTCACATTCCTGATGAGGAACCTCAGTGAAGCCCATGTTTTCTCAAACCGTCCTGGTTTAAAACCAGGCTTACACAGCAGTATCCAGAAGGGTGGGTTTGCATATATGGGTAAGATCTTTCCTTAACCCTTATTCTCCCTCTCCTGACGTACTACTCACGAGGCACAGGCGTTCTTCCATAGCCGAGACGTGACTTAGTGTGTCTGAGCTGTCAGATTCTTCTCCCACCAAACACTGAATCTCTGAAGGGCCTGCCTCCTGGCAGATGGTTCTCATTCTTCCAGGCTTCCCCGCCGGTGAGCACTCTCTCTTCAGGATTTCTCTCTGAGTCACACACCACACAGGCAGCGGGAGCTGCCCTTGACTCTCTTTGCACAGCACAAACATTTTGATGGCACCATCATATTGCCAGTGGAGAAAGGTCTGGGAAGCAAGGAGTAGTGGATACAGCAAAGTTGCAATTGCCCTATTCTTTCCTGAGCAGCGTCAGCAACCACACCCTCTGGGGTACTTACTGCTGGAGGTGGGGCAAGATGAAATGAAATCACCATTGCTTATTTTTCCCTGTGAGAGTGGGATCTTCCAGATTTTTTTTTTAAAAAAAAGAAACCCACATGATCTCCTGAGTGCAAAGCTACCACCTGATTCTGAAGTAGAGCTGGCGTGTAAAAATCCTAATCAGCTTTTAGAAGAGGTCAGACCATTGGTCACCTCATCTGTTCTTTATGAGTGGATACAATGAGTTTATCATTGTGTTCATGGCCATTTAACATTTACATAACTGCTGAAGGCCTTGGTGGCTGCACTGCATGGCTGCTTCAGCGGGCTTTTGCTACTATCTCTCAAAAGCAAGCATCCCTGGGTTTCCCTTGAACTTTGCCCAGTGCGTGATCGTCTCTTTCTCTTCCCTTTCATTCTCTCCTCTGTCGTCTCCCTGTCTTTATCTAATAGCTGCAATCACCTGTGGGTGTTATTGTGACAGGACACAGCATACTTTACTTCTGAGCTATTTTATTTTTCTTATACACCATCTTATAGGCCCGTGCTGTTCTCCTGAGTGCCCTGGTCTGTAGCCTACCTAAAGGTACCGTTCCTAGCAGGGTATCTGAAGGGTGGATGGCTTCCTAAGCTTTGTTTGCATTTATCTAGTCTGTCATCAGCAATCTGCTTTTAGGAATTGTCTAAGACTTTGATTTGCTTGCCAGAACCATGTTTGAAAAATAGCCCCCTTTTGGTTGTTAACGTAATAATTGCTCATGATGGGAGATTTAGACAATAACAAAAACAGAGAGAAAGACTGCATTTCCCCACAACCTGCTGCCCCCAGGGACTCTCTTTTCTGAGCACATGCATGCATATATGTTTGATTATCGTCTTAGCTTGAATTTGGGATTATATCTTAAAGTTCATGATTCTTTTGCTTTTGATCTGGTGTTGGGGATTGAACCTAGGACCTTGTATATGTGAGGTAGGTGCTCATACATATTGCCCACACCGAGCTACACTCCTCCCCCTGTTTATTCTGATACTTGGCTTTCTTGTGCTGGGCATTGAACCCAGGGCTTCATATGCGCTAGGCAAGTGGTGTTCGCCTGACTACACCCTTGAGCCACCTCTGTTTATTTCTAATTAAGCAGACCATTTGCATATTCTTGTGTATCTCCCATCACTGTAAGAGCTTTTATTTATTTATTTTTACTATACCCCAATGGCATGAAGTGTACTTTATGTAATTACCTAGAATAAATACATATGCATTTACAAACAGTTTTGTGAAACCACTTACTCTTACTCTGTACAGTGTACTCTTAAATATTTTACTCTCTATTCTATTTAAAAAGTTGGCAGTGACTCTCTAAATGGCTTTTATGACTCACTGATGATTTGTGACCCACCGTTGGAACACTACTCCATTAGCACATGAATTTTATTGGCAGTGTTGTGTTTATTATATGATATGGGCCTAGTGTGCGGCATTTAACTGGCTTCATGCGGATGGACATTTGAATTGCTTTCTGTGTTAGAACAAACAGTACAGTGAGCAGATGCATACAGAACATAATATTCGTGTATGTCCACACGTCATGTGTATCCCCTCCCCTTTATCCTCCCTCTCTGTCTCTCTCCCTTCTTCCTTTTTTTTTTTTTTCTTGTTTTCACATTGTTGAGTTCAGGCTAGCCTGGAATTCAGGATCTTCTTTCTTGAGGTTCCAAGTGTTGGCGTCACAAGCCAGTGCTATCGTGCCCCCACCCACAGAGACTTATGTACACATAAACTTACATATACACATGTACTTCCTGGACATACATTACAGAATCAAAACTTTGACATTCCAAATGATTTAAAGGTCTTTTGGTTTATATTTCTATCGTTCTCTACAGGAAGCTTGTATAAATTTGGGCACTCTTGCCCACTACGGAAGGGGCTGTCTTGCTCTTCTTGCCGTTGCATGTAGTAACTGTGTTCTTTTAGTTAATTTAGTTTCTCAGTCACAGTGAGAATTTGTGTCATTACTCAGCAGTGATCTGCCTGATCTGTGATGGGAATTGCTACTGTGTCTAAAAGCCGTATGTTAATATCTCAAGTCACATGTCCTGAGGGGAGGTTGATATCCCAGGCTGCGTGCCCTGCAGGAGAGGTTGATATCCCAGGCTGTATTTCCTGCAGAAGAGGTTGATACCCCAGGCTGCATGTCCTGTAGGAGAGGTTGATACCCCAGGCCACATGCCCTGCAAGAGAGGTTGATATCCCAGGCTGTATTTCCTGCAGAAGAGGTTGATACCCCAGGCCACGTGCCCTGCAGGAGAGGTTGATATCTCAGGCTTCTTGCTTTGCAAGATATGTTGGCATTTACAAGTTCCCATGAAAGTCATGAAGAAGAAATGCATGAAAAAACAAACCCTTCATGATGCTTTGTAGATCTCTGTTTCCCATCCTCAGCGTCCAGGGCTCAGGGAGTCTCCCAGGTGCACGGGTTTCAGCAACTATGTGCAGCATGGTTTTCAGGACCTGTTTCATTGACAACACTCAGACACTTCATCCATTTGCTTCTGTTTCCTACAGGGCATCCCTGTATTTGAGCTGGAAGATTATCTCTGTAAAAAATGGCGTGTACTTCTCACTCAGTATTCAGTTTGCAAAGTCTCGGCGGTCCAGAAAAAGAGACATGCAAACTTACATTATAATTTTACTGTATTTTATTACACTTTAATTTATTTAATTTGTGTGCGTGTGTGTGTGCACACGTGTGTGTGCCCATGGGGTGACGTGTATGTGGAACCATGGGGAATTGGTTCTCTCCTTCCACTAGATGTGTCTCAGAGATTGAATTCAGGTTTTCATGCTTGGAGGCAGGTACCATCTTGCTGTTTGTTCCCCATTTTACTGTTAATGACAGAGACTGCCAGATGTTAAGTCATCACATGCTTTCTCTTATGATGATGATATGCTGAGAACAGAGGGAAATTTCTGTGGGAATAGTAGAAGGTGCCAGGGCAGAGTCAGGCTTGGAGAGGCATGGCTGTTGCTTTCAGGGGTAAAGAATCGTGGAACCAGTGAGTATCTGAGGGACAGTAGCCCAAGTCTTTTGAAGTAAATCATGGCATATCTCCAGCAGATTTTCAGGTGGCTGCAGTCTTGCGCTGTTGAAAAAAGTGAGGCACTGTGTAGACAGATGTGGACCAGTTTCTGAAACCTCTTGTGGAGAGGGAAGCCTGGCATGTGGTGTGAATTCATTTCACCTTGAACTCCCTTAAACAAATCTGTTTGTAGTGTTTCAGTTAAAAATAAATAGTGGGAAAATGGAGGGTAGTATATAGCTAAATAGTTCTGGAAGTTTCCCATCAGGAAGAGCTCAGCGGTTGAATATTTGATAACTTGTTGTTGGTAGTGAAGAAACTTCGGGCTGGTAATGAGTTCAGAAGTAGAGCCTGCACTTCCCCTACTGGAGGTCCTGTTTTTGATTCTTTGCAGTGTAGAAAACAAAACCATTGGGCAATGGAAAAATTTTGAAGGGAGTTTTCAGGGCGTGGAGGAAATTCATGTGTAGATGTTTGGAAAGAGTGAGCCATGTCACCCAGATGGTGTGGGGGTGATTCCTCTCACCTGCATGCAAGCCTTTTAACATGCATGAGGGGGGCCCTGTCTTTCAGTGAAAAACAGTCATTCCCAAGGAAATGATGGGTCAAGCACACCAGGCTATCTTACAGACTGAAGTGATGAACAATGTCTAGGGTGACGGGTCATCCAAGTGTTTCCTGGAAGAATAAAACATGTTCAAAGCCCCACACACGCATGCATTCATCCTTGCTCATACACCATGGTCCTAGAGTCGATGTTTATCACTTCTTCAGCACGCAGCTTGCTGTATTACACAGAGACATGAGGATGGCGGTTTGGCTTAGTGTGGGGATGCACATACTTTATCACGGAGTTTCACCCTTGTCTTCTGTTATGGTTGTGTTTACAGTTGGTTTATAGTCCGGTTTTAAAATCAGGTTTGTTGATGCTAAGCTGTGTGACTGTGTGCTAGTGGCTGATATTTCTTTATGCTATCTCATGAACAAAGCAGAAAATACAATACCTTTTGCTAGACAGCTGTTAACTGGATGAAGCAAAATGCAGTATAGAAAGAGCCTTAACGGATAGCAGCCCTTTGGCCACATTGGATTGAATCCTGTTTTTCATGATGAGGATATTTTGGATAGGGAGGAAAGAACAGAACAAGATCCTAGAAGGCTGAGCCCTGGAAGAAGCCCACTTTCATGGGTGATGGGTCCCAGTGTCAGGGAAACTTAGCTATTCAAGCTAAGTACCTAGACGTCTCTAGCATGTATTTTCCTCTGTCTGGTGTTTCTCAGTTATGTTCATGAGACACTGTTGGAGGCATTATTTACTTTTCTGTCACCATCACAGACCCAATGTGGGCAACTTAGTAGAGGAAGTCTTTATTTTGGCTCATGTTTGTCATGGACGAGCAGCCATGAGCAGTTCACATCATGGCTGACAGGAAGCAGAGAGAGCGAGGTGGAAAGAGACCAGGGACAAAATACCCCCAAGGACCTGCCCGCAGTGACCTTCTCCTTCCAGCTGGCTTCCTCCTTTTCAAGTTTCCACAGACTCCCAAAATGATGCTTTCAGTTTGGGACAAAACACACAAGTTATGAGACATGGGAGGGCATTGCATTTTCAAAGGTAAATACTTTTAAACACTGTTAGGTCTATGAAATTTGGGGGGCACATCAAAAAAGAGTTTGGAGATGTGGGGCTCCACTCAGGACTCAGGTTGGGGGCAGTGAGCAAAAAGAATCCAGAAGGAGAAAGTATGTTTCTTCTTAAGAAAGAAATAAAGTACAGTGCTTAGAACATGACCCCAAGGATAAGGCATAGAAATTTCTCTGGTTCGGTATTTGTGCATGTGTGCATGTGTACGTGTGCATGTGTGCATGTATGTGTGTGTCTGTTCATGTATGTGTACACCCGTGTGTGGAGGGAGGCCAGAAATCAATCTCAGGTGTTGTTTTCAGCAGCTGACACCTTGTTTCTTAAGATAGAGTCTCTTATTGGAACCTCGAGCTCACCAAGTAGGGTCCAGCAAGTTCCAGGAATCACCTTTTGGGGTTATAAGCATGCACCATCATGCCGGGCTATTTTGACAACTAGGTTTTGGAGCTCTGAGCTGAAGTCTTCACATTGTGCTGCAAACACTTATTGACCAAGCTGTATCCCTAGCCTCCTTGTTCAAAATGTGTATTTTGAATCCTCTGGAATATCAGCTTTGCTGTAAGTACCATGACACAATCTTATACTTCTGGGCCAGGAGGTGGGAAAGTTTCTGGAAAAGAAGCCCGTTCCATCCCAGACGAACCTGTTCCCACCCTCTTCTGCCGTGTAGTGAACTTGAATAGTATCATTCAGGCAGGCAGAAAAGCAAGAAAGAGCACTTATCTTTCAGGGATTTCAAACACAAAGACAAGATTCCCAACGACAAATTAGCAATGCCTTGTATTGTAAAAGACTCGAATCCTCTGATTTTTCACTTCCTTCCTTCCTCTTCTTGTTGTCATGGGGACTTCTTTTCCCTGACTTATTATATCTTGCTCTTCAGAAAAAAAAATTATTGCTTTGGGACCCTCGGGTCTCACGTGGGACATTTTTCACTGCTCACGGTGTAATACACAGAGGTAATTTCTTTCAAATGATTTTTGCTTGAAGTGGTTTTCAATGAATTGAGAAGGGTAAGGATGTGAATGAAGCACGGAGTCCCTGGCGTTGGGTCCAGGTACAGAGCATTAAATGTGGGTTGTACGATTGTCTCCACGGCACATGAATAGACAGCGATCTAAAGGGAACAACAGGAAGGGAGCGGCATTCCATATTGCTCTTATCTCTTCAGTCTCTTCCCCATCACTTTGGAACATTTTATTGTATTTCAGAGACTGGATGTTTTAATCAAGAGAGAATAGTTACTACTTCTCAGATGTGAAGTCTAGTTGAAGACTAGGGGAACTGGTTAGACAATACAGTCTTCAGGACAGCATGGCGGAGTGATAAGTCATGCCCCTACTCATTTCCCAGCAGCCTCAGCATCTTGTCTTGTCTTCGTGTCCTTTGAGGTTCTTGTACATGTGTCTTTTTTTTTTTTTCTGTTGACACCTTAAGCCCTAAACCAGGAAATTCAGTGCTGGAACGGTTTCAAGAGATGTTTTCTTTTTCTTTTTTTTTTTTTTTTGTAAATTATTTATTTATTATGTATACAATATTCTGTCACTGTGTGTGCCTGCAGGCCAGAAGAGGGCACCAGACCTCATTACAGATGGTTGTGAGCCACCATGTGGTTGCTGGGAATTGAACTCAGGACCTTTGGAAGAGCAGGCAGTGCTCTTAACTGCTAAGCCATCTCTCCAGCCCCTCAAGGGATGTTTTCTTTTTGTGACATTTTCTCCTTCCTTTCATGTTTGGACTGGAGGGTCTTCATGATCACTGTTGGTATCTATGATATGCTAGCCCTCATAGAACTCAGAAATGTCTCTCACACTTACAGGTAACGTTTCCTTTGCTTTAAAATCAACAAAGGAAAAAGACACATAGGGAAGAATCTAGAAGTTTCTATCTTGGGACTATACACCAGAGTTTCCAGGTAGACCTTCTCCATGGAGTCTAGGAAAGTTGCCAAGAACCTGTGATAACACAAACCATCCCAAGAAGCTGCCTGGGGCTCAGAGTCCGGGAGTTTTGTAAGGGTGCTTTCTCATAGGCATGGTGTGCTGAGTGACTGACCTTAGCTACTTTTCCCTCTGGCCTTTTTCCCTCGGAACAAGGGATATGATGTCCCTCCAAACTGCAGACTAACACCAACAGCTCTTCGCTGTAGGCCACCATATTGTCATATTATTCATATGTTATAAGGTTCTCAGTGACACAAAACCCTGTCCTCAGGCGAGATATTCCAAGGCCTCCCATGTAATACTGCTGCCTGGCCATAGAACAGCCCTTTTCTCAGAATGTTCAGGCTTGAGAAACCCAGGCTTGCTAAGCAATCCTTAAAGCCCAGTCCCATACAACACACAAGGGAGCTCAGGCAGGGGCAGGCTGCTAGAAAAATGGAGATGTTTCCTCATTTTCTGGATAGCCTGAAGCATTGCATGAGACTGATGGAGAGCTCGCATTTCTCCACTGCTCTGCAGTGAGCAAACAGCTTTGTAGGAATATACCTTGGAAGGATCACCTTTTCCATGACTTTTGCAAAGGAGCGGTTTCTTGAGGCTGTGTGTTTCTGTGGCTCTTACTCATCTCAGATTAGAGGAGAAACATCACAGACTCAGGATGTGGCTAGCCATGGCCACACAGTTGTTTCAGCCAGAGCAACTGGGGCGGGGCTCTAGCTTTTCACTTTGGAAAAAATGATTTCAGAAAGTGTGTGTGTGTGTGTGTGTGTTGAGTTGAACCCCCAGTCTTCTTCATTCTAGGGACTCTCTTCACCATGGAGCTACACCCCTATCCCCAAAGAAAATCTTCTAAAATAAATGAGTGTTTTCTTCTTGCTTTCACTCCTTCGTTTCACCCCAAAACTTGACGTCCAGAAGAACATGAGGAGAAACTGCCAAGTGTCCAGGGACAGTCTACACTGAAGTCTGCTGATGCGGTCAGCACAGGAGATGGCTGTTTCCATCACGGCTGGCTCATTTGCTGAGTGCTGTGGGTGCGCTGCTCTCAGACTGACCCCTGTGGCTCTGCTGCTGAACAATAGGAAGGAAGTGCATGATTGTTTTCATGCTAACAAGCGCAGTAGAAAATCAAGCTCTTCCTCTTCTGGTGATTCACAGTGACACCCATGACCTCCAGACGGCATTCTGGGGGCCACTATGGATGGCCAGAGTCAGTGTGACCTTGTGTATCACTCTACATCCTAAAGGATCCTCAGGAAGTAGAGATTAGCAGTACTCTTCCAGCACAAAACGTTGGCAGCTACGGATATGAGAAACGTCACAGTGTTTGAAGGGGCAATTAAATTTCTGGCAGTAGGCGGCTGTGCATGGATTTTGGGAAACCTATAGTTTCCTTGGTGACCTTTGCCCCAGCTACTTCCTGGCTATGTGGTGAGAGATGTCGTAATTTATTGGTCCTTTTGTCCTTTCGGGGTTATGCATCATTGCTTATAGTTTATCTGAATAATCTTGCCTTTAAAGATCTCTGTTCTGGGTAAATTGGACTGGGTCATTAGTCTCCCTGGTGTCTTGGTAGACGGTGGTAAGGTCATCATCCGGCCTCATCAGGATTCGTCATGTTTTCCAGGGGAGCGAGTGAGACCCTGCAAATTTTTCCTAATCCTGTTGTTTGGACCAGGCTGATTCACCTCCTGATGACAGGAGACTCAGGCCAGTCACCACGATATCTACAATTAACAGAGAGATGGTTATAATAAGTATGGAAGCTAAGCTGAGCCAATGAAATTCTCCCTTAGAACCATTACTGAGTTGAGTGGGAAAATAGGATTCCCTTTCTTCTGCGTCGGTTTGCCGTTTTAAAATCAATCCTAGACCACCATCCTCCAAGTAAGAGATAATCAAGGTATGGATTCCTCCTGGTTTTGAGCCCTGGATGCAGCTAAGCCTGAAGCCACTATATGATGTTAGGATTCCCAGTCAGTTCTCAATGAACAGGAAAGGCCTGACACTTCCCATCCTCCACTGTTTATACCCTTGAGTCTGGTCCCTAAACTGAAGCCCAGGGGATCATACCATGTGACCCATGAAAGGTTTCTACGTCTTTATGTTTCTTAATTTCCTCAATAAAAATATTTTTCCCTAAGGTCTGAGCAACGGTCTTAGTTTCCTTTGTATAAAGTACCCTGAAAAAGAAAACAACTTGAGGGAAGAGAGGGTTTATTGTGGTCTAGAGGTCAAGGTTACAGTCCATCATCTCAGCAGGACTTGAGAGAGCTGGTCACATGCCATCTGTAGCCAGGAATCAGAGAGAGATTCATGCTCACTTTCCTTTTTAAAAAATAAAAGCCCAGGCTCTCAGCCCAGAGAATGTTGAGTAGCTTTTTCCACCTCAGTAAATGTACTTCAGATCGTCCCTCCATAGGCATGCCTAGAGGCTTATTTCTCAAATAATCCTAGATCTCATCCAGTTGACAATTGAGATTAAGAATCACAACAGGCGGAAACTTTTTTTTTCTTATTCTCAATAAAAAAAAATTTATAGTAAAAAAAAAAAGAATCACAACAGGGAAGCTAAAGTTTCTGTTTCGTTTTCAAGACAGGGTCTTATTACATATTCCAAGATGGCTCTGAATTGAGTCCTCCTTCCCCTGCCTCCCAATTGCTGGGACAGGAATATGTTGCCATGCTTGGGCTATTAGGATGGCGATACAAGACAACATAAGAAGAACATGTCTCATGGTCTGAGACCTCTTCCTGTCACGGTGACCCCAAAGAATGACATGCTCCTTAAATGTATGCGGTTCATTTGAAAACAAGCCATGTTCCATTGAAGAGACTTATTAATATCTGCAAGGTGGAAAGCATAGTGTTGCTGTGAAGATTGTGTGCCACATAGCACATATAAAATTCCTGGCAGCCACTGGATGCTTCATAAATGTTCTCAAATTTCCTAGAATCTGTAAGATGCACTTTGATGCATGTGATTACTAAGAATAAAGCACTGCTAATTAAACTATGACACTACTCTTGCGTTTAGAATTTTGTATTCATTGAAAGAGCATCCTTATCCTTAGACATTCATCTTCCATTAGTTCTCTATAAAGAAATTGGTCCAAGAATGCCAGTATGTCCAGAGTCTGACCCTCCTAGAGCAGCCTAGTTCCAAAAGTGTTCCTCTCCTCAGGCTCCATAGTATTATTATACTGAGGTGTATCGAGGATGTGGATCAGCATCACTCCTGGAGTGTTCCATTACTGACCCCAGAATCTTCCTCTGCCTGACCCATTCTGATTTCAGATAGATAAAAATCAGAAGACAAACAAGATTGATGAAATGTGTCAGTTTTTTTGTGTGCCTTTGCTGGCGCTGAAGTGGTAAAAATGACTTAACTATCCCATGCAGTAGACAGGGAGGACGATGTGTGGATGGCCAGGTTCCATGCTAAGTACTCCAAGGCCGTGCACTGATGCCAGCAAAACCAACTCTTATGCCATCGCTGATGATAACATAAGCCAGTTACCCTTCTTTCTCTTTCTTTTCTGAGTAGCCCAAGTGTGTTCCTAGCTTGGATCCCTTGCTCTTACTCTCCTATTTATTAGTGGCTCATAAACAACACTTAGTACTCTGCTTCAGAGAGGTGAGAGTGGGCATTTGACTGCTCGGTGACCAGAGAGTGGACCCAACAGTTGCTTTTCGATGAGTGGGATCAAATGGTGGAAAATGGTCAGCATGCCAAGGACAGGTACCAATATAGCCTAACCCCAAGAGCCTTCTTGAAAACCTGCCCACCAGTCAGGCCTCAGCTCTTCCCATCTTCCCTTTGTCAGACTTTCCTCATGCTGGATGCATGCATAGATAGCAGAGCAAAGCTCATCCACAGCCCACAGCCCAGCTATCTGCAGATCATGTTGCCTAGGTCACACCATGTGATCTTTTCTGTTTGTAAAACTTGCCACTCTATAATCTTGTCTCCGTTGCTCATCTGTGTCCTTGTATTTACTTGGGGCCTCTCACTGGTACATCTCCACCATGAGAACAAGGAAGTTGGTTATCTTGTTTTCTGCTATCTACTCAGCTTCTGGGGCAGAGCTGTGTGCTGACTACATATTTATCCCATGCATTGCATGCATGAATAAACAATGGTCCAACTCTTCATGAATTATCTTCTGCTTCTAGTTAGACTGGTAGTAAGCTCTACCCACCTACTTTTCATTATATATTTGAGCTTTGTTTTCATTTTGGGGGAATGGTACTATTTTTTTTTAAATAAAAGCAAAATTCCAAAGACTGGCTAGTTGCAAGTCAGCTGTCACCATGACTCTGAGATTGTTGTTTCTGTTTCTAAGGAGCCATGACACTATTCATCTGAGTCAAAGTGAATTGGATGGGTGATGTCTTAAGGTGATTGTTTCCGGAGAGTGCCTTGCAGAGCAAGGCTCAGTGCACATCACCGTCACCTGTCTGTTTGGGATGGTAACCCATGGGGGACATTATGATGTTGGTTGTTGAAAGATGTCCATTCCACTTAGGGTTTCTTCGAGAGTTCAGGTTCTCAGACCTTTTGATTACACGAAGGAAAAGGCTGTTCTGACAGCAGCATTTCCTTGAGTTTAAAGTGATTACAGACCTGGCAGTTTTTGAATGCTTCCCTCAGACAGGTATACAGGAGGTGACCTAGGGAGACTGACTCCTCAGCCAATGCTCACACTCCCTTCACAGCAAGGACTCTTTTCTGGTGGTAGATACATGCATTTGCGGATTAGGAACAGACCTTGGTGGAAGGCACAGTCCAAAGTCTCAGGGTCCAAGTGGTCTCCTTTTCAAGATGGTGAGTTGACTTGGTCAGGGCAGGACAGGTAGAATGAGAACTGGATGACTGGCTGACTTCATGGAGAGGCATCCTTCTGGTCTTGCAGGTGTCTATTCATATCTTTGAGAAACTTAACAGTGGCAACCATTCCTCCCCTTCGCCCTCACCAACCTCAGTATCCTACAAGGGCATCCGTGTAAATCTGTATGATGCCTGCAAGGACGCTACGGTATGCCCTAGGCAAGAGGCAAGACAAGTCAACATTCTCCCTGTCCTCCAACTCAGCCTGCTAAATGCCAGGGGAGGGGGTCCCCTGCCTCACTGTTATTTCTCTTTGACTCTGCTTGCTAAAGAGCACGGGAGAACAAGGATGTGAACCATACAGTCATTGGACAGTGGGGGACTTCCCCTTCCCTTGGACTTTCATTTATAATTTCCCTCTAGAATCTATCACTATTACATCCTAAAATTATACTGTGCAAAGTTGTGTATCTCTGTGTAAACTTCTGCAGGAAGTGCTGTAGTTGGAGGAGCTTTCCTTCTTGACTCATTTGTCCTCATTTTTTTCTTATGTAGGACTTTAGCAAATGCTGAAAAATCCATTATATGCAGACATCTTCTCTGTCCCATTTTGCATTTGAAAATCAGAGATGGATCATAAATTTTTTTATTGCTTTAAATGATGTATATTTCAGTCTTTTTTGGTTTTGTATATATATATATGAATGCATTTACCTTGCCAAGATTTGATTTTGAGTACCAGCCCTGAATTTCCTTAAAGGACGTATTCGGAGTAAAATAAAAACTGGACAAGGGGATGGATCCAGATTGGTAGGATTGTATGTAGCCGAACAAAGAACTTTGAATTAAAACTTGCTAAAACTTTAGATACAGTAAGTTTCAAAAGTAAAGAGGGGACATTGTAGCATCCATGGAACAAAAGTGGAGACCACTATAGTCTAGGACATGTACAACAATCTCTGCATGGCCACATTGAATAGATTCAAATGAGTTTGGTGAGACTGTGTCTGCCTGGCCTGTGCTTGGTGCTGCCTCATGCGACATACACCTCTTTGCTCTTGAGAAGTCTGTGGTAGTCAGAGAGGCATGACCAGCTCAGAAATGTGGTAGAGGGCTCAGAAGCACGTGATGACAGATTGGCCATCACAGAAACCAACTGCAGAAGATAATTTATTTGATCATATTACTGCAGACTCCCCAGGGTTGGCTGTGGGTGATCAGCCAGGTGCATCTGAGTGAGCAAATGCTTCCTCCCTCCACCAGCTCCATCCGTCAGCTCTTGGCTCGACTTTCTTCATGCTGGCTTCCTTTATAGACATTTTATCCACAGCGTGGTGACGATGACTCTGGCAGCTTTGTATATTCGTCTGACTAGCTTGGACGCTGAGGATGGGGCATCCTTCCTAATAATGCCACTCAAGGTCTCAGTGCTGACTCCTGTGGATCCTGTCACTCTGAACCCTACCATGGTGATTACGTAGTTCTTGGTCAGGTCTGAAACATGAGCAACCTCTGAGTCAAGCCAGTGCATTAAGTCCTGTGGTAAATGTTAATTCTATCAAGAAAAATACGGCAGAGTGCATGGTCCTTGGGGGAGGACAGGGTGCTTTTGAATAGTACATTATGAACAAGCTGAAGGAACAAAGGTTTCTCATATTCCCTTTTTTTCCTAAGGAATTAGCCTTGGCTGTACTTTTTAACTGATATGTGAAAATTAGACGCATCCTTTTTGGTCACTCAGCCTTTGAGAGTCTTGTGGCTGTTGTTTCTGGAGCTAAGCTCTCTCTGGGCCCTTGGGCCTCCTGCTTCACATTCCACGTCTCGCGAGCTAATCCTTGACATCTGCTCCATCACTCTGAGCGTGTGACTGCCTCACTGGCTTTAGTCCTCACCCATCCAAGGCTTGACTTTAAGTTCTTCCCCTCTCTCTTTGGCAGCTCTGCCTAAGGTGTGTGTTAGTTTCTGACGCGCATCTTGAACTTTCTTCCTGTTGTTTTACATTTTCATCAGAAACTCAGCATACCAGCCACTCTATAAACCAGAACTCTGCTGGGCTTCTGACAAGCACCTCATTGGAGGTACTAGGGAGTACCCAGTGGCCATGTCAACACTACAAGTGGTTAATCCCAGTGATTTGCCTCAGATCAGGACACTCCAGGAGGACTTGGTGTCTCATGGAGGCTGACACATTACGTCCACGTGACCAGTGTGAAGACACTATGGACAATGACATGTGTCTTTGATTCTTTTGGTGCGACCGTAGACAAGCTGTTTAACCTTTTCATCACCAGTTTGCCCATTCATAAAAATGGAGTCCAAGTGCCTACTGCAGAGAGTTGTGAGAAGCAAGAGAGCTATGCACGAAGTCTCAGAACAGCATGTTGTATCATCACTTTGAAACATGGGAGATACACTGTGGGAGAAAGTCGTGGTGTAATTGACTTAGTCCGTGGGCCTACCTGGGTGGTAGGTTTGCTCAATGGCAACCTGGCTGCAAGTGTTGGATGTATCATCCACCCATGCTTAGTTCTTCATGGTTCTAGATGGAGTGTGACGGTTCTTACCTGGCTCATCCCTGCTCACCCTTACCCTCTGAGGTCGGAGGATCCTAAACCCTTCACTCCTTACCTTTCCAAGCTCTTGATGGCCCTCTGGCTTTTTCTTCAGCTTCATCACTCTTTCAGAAGAAACTCCTAGCAGTTCAGTGTCCCTGCAGCCGGCTAAGATGGCCGCTGTCATCTCACCTTTGTACTTTATGTCGTGCCTTAATTATTTTCCCTGTCACCCAGGTAGTTTAAAAATATCACCTGTGTCTCAACCTAATGGTGCATTATGTGGCCAAGGGAGACCCTGAGAGACATAACTTTCTAAGTTGTCCTTATTTAGGCCAGGTTTTTCTCATGGTCTCATTTTAAAATTTTATTTTATTTACTTTTTGGAGAATTTTACATTTGAGTACTATGCTTATATCATTCCTCAGTCCTCTTTTCTCCCAAACTCTTTAACTGTCTCTCCACTCTGTCAAATCTATGGCCTCTTGATCTTTAATTATTATTGCTATATAATTTATCAGTACAACCTGCCGAGTTTATTCTTTGTTGCTCACATTTATTTAGGGATTTGTCTGAAGTTTTATTCTGCCAAGCAATGTGATAGCCACACTTGCCTCGTGTGGAATGTAAAATCAAGAAACTCAATGTATGAGTTAGGATAAGACCTGGCTAACTGTGCAGAGCAGAAGTAGCTCAGATTATGGTAGTTCCAATAAGTACTAGTTTATTTTTCTCAGTCAGGCCTGCTCCGAGGTGGTTCTTCCCAGTATTACAAGAAGATAGATGCCAGGGCCTGGAATGAGACCCCTGACTAAATATTTCAAACAGTTCCTAGCTTCTTCTTGACCAGCAAAGAGTTTGGCTGCTTTCAGTGAATACTTGTTCATGTTTAATATTTTGCCTCAGTTTAAGATGTCTGCTGGGACTGTAGGCACAGACTTCCATTTTACGTGGAAGAGATAGAAAAGACAAAAAAAAACCATTCATTTTCTCTTTTTATTAAAGGTGTATTTCTGGAATCTGAGACACTTTTTACCATTGAGCAGGACTCAACTGAATGAGCAGTGGCAAGAGATTCTGGACAGAATATTGTCTGGAAAATGACATAAAGATTAAAATGAGGGCTCTAAATACTAAAGATGAAGGAGTGGAGATGGAAAAGTGAGGAAGTGGTCATTGTCACCTTCAGTTGTTAGTGACAATTTGTAAGCGTCATGTATTGAGTCGTGCATGTCTTTGGTCAGTGGCTGCCATTTTTGAGATGATGGTTCCATCCCTTCTCTCTCAGTCTTGCCAAAGAAGCATTTTATATACCAACCCTTCAGCCAAGTGGTATTCACTGGTGTGGTAGCTGCATGGTGGTCATGGGGTAATGAACCACTTTATGATTGGATCTGAATCCTCCATGCTTCTTACTGTTAACCTTATTAGAAGCCCATGACAGGGGAGATCATAGACCCTGGGGGTGGGAATTGTTTCACTAAATGGGAATGTTGTTAAATCACCTTTTAAAATTTGTGTTTATACTTGTGGATTTTTGCTGCCCTCTATCTTGATCAGAGAAGCTCCTTTTTGCTTGAATGGTGGTTAATATGTAACGGGTCACAGTGCTGAGAATAAGTGAGTGTGAGCGCCCAGACAAAGGTGGGCCATTTAGATTGACGTCTCTCTAACCAAGTCTCAGAGGACATCGTGGAAGAATGGGTAAAAAGGATGTAACAGCCAGAGGATAGACAGGAATGCTGTGAAATGCTGACTTCTAGAAATTACATGGCTGGTGTACGCATCAGCTTGCAGCAGCTGTGGTTGCCTACGCAAGACTTGCATGAGATGAAGCCAGCCAAAGCTCCAGCATGGATGGGGATTTTGAGATTTCAGCTCTAGAGGATAAGCTATTGGCAGTTCATGGTGGATGAAGGAGGGAAAAGTCATTTTTCTTTGGGGGAGAGATGATGGTAGGTTGCCTATGCCCCAGTGGCTGGCCTCACAGTCCCTAACTCATGTTCAGCACTAATTTTACTAAGTGGGATAATAGTGAGAATTATAATAGTGACAAAAAGAGGAGATAAAGTGCAGAGGAAAATAGCTTGGGAGTAGCTTGGGGAAGGTAGTATGGGGTGGATGAGATCAAAATACATTGTATACATTTGTGAAATTTTCAAAGAATAAAAACATTTTAGGAAGGAATTTATGGTTGTATATTTTTAAAGATGCAGATTTCTGAGCTATGTTCTGTACTTTTATGCACAGTAGCTAATTTCTTGCTGCCCACTAATTCAATTTTATTAAAGCAGAATTTATATTCAGTAAGCTCTCCCAACTCTGAATGTTAATTTTGTGGAGGTTGATTAATTAACATAAAAATGTAACTATCACAATCATCGATGTATAGAACATTTATGTGACCTGCAGATTTCTACTAGTGTTCCTTGGCAGTCTTTACCTTATGCGTTATGACCTTATACCTCTGGCTTGCTTGCTCCCCTGTGACTGTGGTAAAACACCGACTAAAACCAACTTTGGGAGAAAGGGTTTATTTAGCTTCCAGGTTACAATCCTTCATGAAGGGAAGCCAAGACAGAAGCTCAAGCCAGGAGCCCAGAATTGGAAACTAAAAGAGAAGCCATAGAAGGAAGGTCCTTATGGACTTGCTATTTCATGGCTTGCTCAACCAGCTTCCCCATGCTACCCAGAACCATCTGTCCAGGGATGGTACCACCTGCATCAGGCTGGGCCCTTCCACATCAATCATTAATCAAGGGAATGACCCCAGATTTTCTTACAGACCAATATGATGGAGGCAGTCATCAATTGAGGTTCTCCCTTCTCAGGAAACTCTAGTTTGTGTCCAGCTGACAAAACTGATCTACCATACACAGTATGCATTTTTTGTGTGTCATTAAAATTTGAAATTTATCAACGTATATGTTTTAGGTAAAAATAAGCTCTATCATGTTCTAAAATTCAGTTTGTGTATCATTAATATCCTCATATAATGTGATACGTTATGGAAAATTTTTTGAGATGTTATGTTTGGCAGATATTCAAATACAATATTCTCTATGCATAGCTACTTCCCTTCATTTTCTCTTGATGAGGTTACCCTGCACTTCTTAGGATGCATCCTTGGTAAGTCCTCCCTGCTGCCCATTGACCTTGTTGTTCATGACCTAATGTTTTGCAGACTTACCTATTGATTCTCAGGTTACTGTGAGATGCTTAAGGTGGGGCTTATGTTTGCCTCTCATTGACTTCCCAGTGCCTACAGCAATACCTGATTAAACAGCAATGCTTGTTAAATGTTTTAGAGCGGATTCATTGAGCACTGTGTGGTGTTACACTGGTTTAGTGTGGTATTAAAGGCTGTGTGTCAGTCAGGGAACACCACAGAGGGGATTTAGAGAAGGCTCTGCAAAGATGGTCATATTCACCTGTAGGGAATGGACAGAACACAGAGTGGGCTTCTAGCATTCCAGGAACCGCAGTTGGTGTGCACAAAGGCACGAATGTGTGTGGAAATGAACATTTTGGAAGAAGAGCTGAAAGTGACCAGAGTGTAAGTCGTGCAGCAGCAAGGAGGGGACCAAGTGGAGAGTCAAAAGATGCTATTAGCCATCACAAAGAATCAGAAAGAAGTGGCTGGAATTTGATGGTTGACATGACAAAACACCCTCTTCATTACTCTTGGGTACTGGTGATGCCGCTTCTCTTCTTAGATTTATGGCCGTTAGAGATGGTGAACATGATAATTACATATTCCTCTGGGCTGCTGCAGAAGGTAGCATGAGGACTTGCGTTCAGCACCGTGAGCTGTGGACAGCACCCGGTGCAGGGCTGAGCTTTGCTACTGTCCTTGGTATGGCATGTGGCAGCTGAGGGCTCCCAGCCTGAGATGACAGAATATTAATGTGTCAGATGAATAAGCAACAGCAGCCACACTCACTGGGGGAGTGCGGAACCTGGGCATCTCTTCCTCATTGATCCCCATGGCTCTTATCAGGCAGATGTGATTTTTGCTTCTCCCATAGAGGAGCTGACATTCTCATAGGGGAATGAGTGACAGATCTGGATATAACCTGGGTCTCCCTGACACCAGTGTTTGTGTATATAGCCTCTGCACTCTACTGCCAGAAAGCTTTAGAAAGCTCTCGTGGACACTCTCAACACCCTTGCAGCGCACTGGCATGGATGTTCCTCAGTGGGGAACCAGCACTGCAGAAATTCCATAGCTGGAATCTTGTCTGAGCATCACAGTGACCCTGGGTGTAGGGGGAGGGAAGGTTTTCACCGGCTCGCTCTTCCCAAGTTTGAAAGGGTGCCGTCAGCTAAATGTGTCAGCTGGTGAGCAGGTGTGTGCATTTGAATGTTCAGACAATTGCACCTGTGGAAGAGAAACAGCGGAATCCAGAGATTCAGTTTATTCCTCAAAGCAATAGGAGTCTTCGAAGCCTTGCTCAGTGGTGGTGGTTTTGGGATACCAGGTATTTTCTTACTAATATCACTTAAAATTGTACTTCCCCAGTGGTTGTCTGGGACGTCGACCACGGTGGGGGTATCTTGAAACATGTGAGAGCTGGGCTGGGTTCTCTCCTGTGCTGCTGGGTTTCTGACTGCACTTGGGTGGACATGGTCATGTATGGCAGGGACATTTCTTTCTTAATGGCTGCACGCTGCTCCCCTCCCCCTTTGAAATGAGCCCATACTGTGCTCCATTAGCTGAAATTGACATGGTGGTTATTTTCAGTGCCATTTCTTTACAGAACTCTGTCTCACTGTGCAGTGCGGGCTGTTCCTCCTTTGCTAAGTGGAATGAAGGACCCCTGGGAAGGTGTAGTGGCAGCCTTTCAAAGGCTGCAAAGACCAGCTCCCCCTGCCCCCCCCGCCTTCCCAATCCCCCAGCCCCCAACAACTCTGAGAGCATCACGTGCTCCACAGACATTAAGCATTCCTCCCTCAATGCAGAATCCTCTGGAAAAATCTCTGAATCAAATAGCCCCATGATAAAAATGCATGAAGCAATATCCTTATTGGTAAATGTACATATCCAGCTGAGGTACTGTACATGGTAATGCAATTTTCTATGCAAAAAGAGTTTATCTCCATCCAAATATTATTCCATGTCATTATTCATTCGGGAAAGGTGATTGCTGTCCTAGGTTAACTGATTGAACCTAAGGAACCAAAGCTGCAAGCTTATCTTACTGGCTATTGCCTGACTCCTCATAAATTGCCAGTAGATTGGTAGGAATGTATAAATGTACACTCCATTAGGAAATATTAAAGTTTTTGTACTGGTTTAGAATAAAGACAGGATTAAAGGGAGCATTTCTAAGATTCAGTACAGCGTGAAATTGAAATCCTTTTTGGCATGTGAAATACACAATATGAATATTCTCCCTGTTTTCTGAGAGCTGGCGGATTATGGAGGCTGGACACATGATTGCAGAATTCACCTGTGGGTGCTGAAGCAGGAGAGGCAGGAAACTCAATTTCATGTTTCTCAAGTCTGTGCCTGTTAATTATCAAATTCTTAACAGAAACAACGACAACAGCAATAAACATTTCTTAACTATGTGTCAGATAGTATTGTATATGCTTGTCTATCTCTGGATAGATTTTTTTTAAAGAGTGATTAAGAAGCCGGGGCAGTAGGGTTCCAGTGTTATGGTTTGAATCTGCAGTGCTCCACAGGCTCATTTGTAAAAGCCTAGGATCCTAGCTGGTGGCACTCACTTTGGAGGTGGTGGAAACTTTAGGTAGTGCAGCTCCGTTGGAGGAAGTGTGTCACTGTGAGTGGCCCTTGGGAATATATCATTCCTGTATGATTCCTGTACTCTCTCTGCCTCCTCTCCCACACCCCCACCATCATGATGTTCTGTTAAGAAAGCACTTGAGCCCAAATGACCATAGACTCTGTCACCTGAATCATGACTCAGAATCACCCTTACTTCATTCATTCATTTAATTTATTTATTTATTTATTTATTTAAGATTTCTGCGTCCTCCCCACCACTGCCTCCCATTTCCCTCCCCGTCCCCCAACCAACTCCCCCTCCCTCATCAGCTCGAAGAGCAATCAAGGTTCCCTGCCCTGTGGGAAGTCCAAGGACCACCCACCTCCTTCCAGCTCTAGTAAGGTGAGCATCCACACTGCCTAGGCTCCCACAAAGCCAGTACGTGCAGTAGGATCAAAACCCAGTGCCATTGTTCTTGAGTTCTCAGTAGTCCTCATTGTCCGCTATATTCAGCGAGTCCAGTTTTATCCCATGCTTTTTCAGACCCAGGCCAGCTGGCCTTGGCGAGTTCCCGATAGAACATCCCCATTGTCTCAGTGTGTGGGTGCACCCCTCGCGGTCCTGAGTTCCTTGCTTGTGTTCTCTCTTCTTCTGCTCCTGATTTGGACCTTGAGATTTCAGTCCGGTGCTCCAATGTGTCAGCCTTACTTCTTTAGGTTGTGCCAGGTAACTGCCCGCAGTCGCCAGGGATACACTAAGGACTAACACACCTGGTTTGAAATTCACATCTTGCCTCTTCTGTGTGCATCCAGACAATAGTCTCCCTGTGGCACAGTTTCCCATTTGTCAAAGTGAGTTACATGATAGAGTGTATATAATATCCTCAGAATTGTAAGCGAATTCTCGTTGTTTGGTTGTCATTTCTGTTATTTTGTTCTGTTTCCTTTTCATAGCATACCACGAGGTAGCCGTTAATCTCATCTAATTTTGCCTATGTTAAAACTAGGACTAATAATGTAGAAATTGTTGCTCCATTGAAGAAACTGCATCACACGTATGCTCTAGCCTGGTATTGCTGCAGCGAAGAGCAACCACCATTTCATTATACACCTAGATTCTGTGTGAGAATAGCCTCATGGATGGCATGGTGCATAGTCTCTGCTGCATAGCATCAGGGGCCTAAGATGGGATTGTCTGAATGGCTTATGATGGACTCTTCTGGAATGTTTTTGTTGTTGTTTTTATAGCTGTTTTTCTTCTTTCTTTCTTTCTTTCTTTCTTTCTTTCTTTCTTTCTTTCTTTCTTTCTTTCTTTAGTCCCCAGGGTCCCACTATGTTACCCTGACATATATAACTCATTCTGCTTCTCAGGTTAGTCTCAAACTCATGATCCTCTTGGCTTAGCTTCTAGAGGCTTTGGATTGTAGGTATAATTTACATAGCTTGATGGAAAAGTTTATTTCCTGTGCATAGGTCCTGGACTGGTCAGCCAAACTTGGTTGATGAGAATCCCTATCCACAGTTTATTTTCCTGTGTATAGCTTCTTCATATAGCTTGGATTTACTCATATCCTGGTAACTGAGATGGATATTCTTTGTAGTCAGCTTGACTCCATCTGGAATTATCTAAATTCTCAAGTAGCTGGGCACATTGTGAGAGATTTTTAGTTAATTGGATTAGATTATTTGAGGTAGAATGATTGTAGTGTTTGAAAGAGTGTCACTATAAGGAGGTGTGGCCTTTTTGGAGTAGGTGTGGCCTTGTTGGAGGAAGTTTGTCACTGTGGTGGTGGTGGGGTGAGCTTTGAAATCTCCAGTGCTCAAGCTACACCCATTGTCACAGTTCACTTCCTGTTTCCTGCAAAGCAAAATTTAGAACTCTCAATTTCTTCTCCAGCACCATGTCTGCCTGCCTGCTGCCATGCTTCCTGCCATGATGATAATGAACTAAACCTCTGAACCTGTAAGCCACTCAAATTAAATGTTCTCCTTTATAAGAGTTGCTGTGATCATCGTGTGTCTTCATAGCAATAGAAACCGTAACTAAGATAAAGACCCAGTTTAAATCCAGATCATTTGAGTTTAGAAGACCCATCCTACATCTGAGCCATACCTTATCATGTCAGCCTAAATAAAGGACTTGGAAGAAAGAGGCTTTTGCTGTTTCCCTACTTATCTTCCATCTCAGTTGACTGGTATTAGAATCTACTTCTGCAGAATTCCAGTGTATACTAGAGACCAGTTGAGACATCCACCTGTTGTAGAACATTACTTTAGCTATGTAAAGGTATGTTGTATTTGTGTAAACAGGCAAAGATGTGTTACATTTGTTTATGCTGCACTTTTTTGAATTATGTAAAGATATGTTCCTGTTTTACCTTGCCTTCCTAAGGTATCTGATTGGTCTAATAGAAAGCATAACATAAGGCCAAACATTTATAACTAATTATAAGTTTTCATGTCATGATTTATGGACTGGTGGTCTAATAAAGCCTGCTACATCCAGCCGCATGGACTGAATAATTACTAGATTCCTGGGTTTTGTTGGGAGAGAGCCATTGTTGGACCACAGCTGTAAGCCACTCTAGTAAATTCCATATATAAAAAAAATAGAAAATCAGCAAGGACAATAAAAAAGACATCCCTGAAGATGCCATCGGAAGCCATTCAGACACTATGTAGCAGAAACAAACCAACTTTGGCCATCCATGGGGCTATTTCCTCCCAGAATCTAGGTGTATAATAAAATGATAGTTTCATACACACACACATGCACACATACATTTTATCAGTTCTGATCCTCTAGAGAGCACAGACTAATACAACAGTATTAGTATTAATTAGTTCTCCTCTAGAGAACACAGACTAATACAACAATATTAGTATTAATTAGTTCTCCTCTAGAAAACTCAGATCTCAAAAACATCTCAGTGCAGCTAGAGCTCCAAGGTCAAATGTTCTCATGGCAGAAATGGAGGCCATCCAATCTTCCGTGACCTTTTCTTGATGTCACACACCTGTCATTTTGTGTTCTAGGCATCAAAGTGATCACCAGCTCACTGGAACTCAACCAGTAGTTGAGAAATTCCATGCAGTTTTCAGCTGTGCTTTGTAACCACCTCAGTACTGTGGGTGCCTGGTACTCTCTGTGTCTGAATCTTGACTGCTGTTTTCCCATTCATTATGATGTAGCTCTTGGAGACCTGCATGTGATACTTGAGGTGCTTCTCAGTATCTGTATACCTGGCTGCTGGAGGTGTTGGCCTCTTGGAACTGTTTGCATTCACCCTCATGAAGTCTGTCTCCTATGTCTATCCAGACTTTCTTTCTTGTGTGCATATGCGTGTGTGCATGCGTGTGTATGTGTGCACACGTATGTGTGTGCATGTGTGTGCCTGTGTGCATGCACGTATCTGTGTGTGTCTGTGTGCTGTGCATCATCAATCTCTTCTACCTACCCTCCTTCCCCCTTCCAGTCCTTTTCCCAGTATATTCAATTAAGTTCTCTTTGGTGCCTTAGCAATAAAACAGTTCCCTCCACAGCATTAGAATGAATCTCTCTCATTATTTCATTTAGATTGTTGTTATGTTTGAAAACTTGAGGGGCAGGCAGGCAAGAGGAAAAGAATGTTAATTTGCAGGGAGTCCCCGTGGTGTGCTGAGAGTATTGCCTTGGAGAAGCCAAGAAGCTGCCACTGGATCTACTCATGGCTACATAAAGAATTGATGAAAGATGCTGAAACCTTCCAGCTCCCGTGTCTGTCATGCTGAGACCTATGACACGGAAGAGAGAGCAGTTGTGTAGGTTTTGGTCAAAGTTAGATTTAATGGCTGATGGCTGATTGCACTAGTCTTTCTTTTTTCATTTCAAAAGACACATTTGTTTTTCCTGGATCTCTCTCTCCCCCCTCTCCCTCTGTTCCTCCCTCTCCCTCCCTCCCTCCCTCCCCCTCCCTCCCTCCATCTCCCTCCTTCCCTCCATTTCTCTCCCTCCCTCCCTCCTTCCCTCCCTCCCTCATCTTATAATTGTGTGTGAATGGACATGGCTTCATTCCTTTTTCTCCCATCCCCTGCAATTATGGTAATGCTCTTTGGCTGTGGCCATCATTGGCAAAATACAGTAGGTGGCAGAGACCAAGCTCAAGATCCTTGTAATTTGACTCACAGAATGTCAGAGGACATTACACAAGGCAAGGAATTAAGCTCTGGGAGTGCTGGAGTGACACTGATTATGTAGGAATGACATATAAATAATTACCAAGCACTCAGGGTTTTTGTTAGTAATCTGTGTTTAGAGTCCCCTTTCAGGAGTTGGAAATGTCATCAGGTGGCTGAATAGCACTAGCGGATCTGCATTTCATTCCTGCCTCACACTGTGCTAAACGGGAATCACATTTGTTACTGCACCAAAGGAGCATCTTACTGGAGAAAAAAAAAAAGGCTACTGGGGAGTAAGCAGGACTAGATTTAAATCTAATTGCTTTTCCTGTTTTATGCTGCCGTTTGGCTTGTGCACAGTGGCGGTATTTGTGGGGAATGCGGATTAGGCTGTTTGCTGCAGGGCAAAATGGGAGTAGGCAGTGAGGCTGTCTGTGGTTGGTGGTGATCCCAGACCACCAGGCATGAAAGGAAGTCCCTCGGAGCCTTGCATTAGACTGGTATAAAAAAAGTGGCTCTCCCCACTGTGTTTCTGTAACCGGTGGGTTTTAAATCTGCCTTGCTGCTTCCATTTTCTCTTTCTGTTTTCATCCTATGATTAAATCTGGGACTGTGTTCAGGCTTCCAAACCAGCCGTGATTCAGGTCAGCTCTGGAAATACAGGTAGCTATTGGAATAGGATAGGATTTCCCTGTGCATTTACTCTATGAATAAACATGTCGCAGATAGAGGAGGTTCACGGAATACTCTTGGGCCAAAGTCACTAATTATGCCAACTAATTATCAAATCAAGGTGTCGGGCTTTCCTCCTGCGAGGTTCAGCTAGCTTTCCGTAAATTTAACAAGTTAACAATTGCAAGTGTCCAGCTGAATGTGCCAATGGAAAGTCATTCATAACACAGCGTAAAACCTCAGAGCTTGATGTGTGTGCATAGTGTGTGTGGTGCAATGTGTGCATGTGTGCAAATAATGTATAGATGTGTGCATGGATAATATGTGTGTGCAGCTGCGTTTGGATAACAAAGGGTATTTTACTCATGAAAAATGAAGCCCGGGGGTTGTACGAACACGTGGGGAAAGTTTAGTAATTAATCTCATGGGTCATAATGAGCAGAGATGAATGTGACAAAGGGGTGCTCTGAATGGATTATAAGCAAATTTAGAAAGAGGAGACACAAGGCAACAAAGGGCATTGGTGGCTTGTGGATTGCCCTCTTTAAAACCCCTCCATCATCCCTGAAATCAATTCTGCATTTCCTCCGTAGCCACGTGAAACATGGCTTTCTCTCGTCATTGTCTTAGATTAACCACTAACTGCAAACCACACATTAAATAAAGTATTGAATATTTGTCTTCCAAAAATATACTTGAATGTTGTTTATTTCCCCAAAAGGTCTACTATGATGCATTTAGGTGCCATATTGCTAAATACAACACCGTACTTTAATATCGGCACCAGCTAGTCTGCAACTGCCTTACCAAGGAAGCAGCTGTGCGGGGGCCCCACAATCACAGATAGAGTTTTTCTCATAAACTGTTTAATTGTTTGCTTCTGGAAACAATTAGACTGACGGTATTATAGAGCGAGTGTCGTATTGCAGCTGGCAATCCTCTTTATGAGTTTTCTTAGCAAAATACCGTGTTGACATATGTTGGGCCCACAGAGAAGATTCAGTTATGTGGTAACTTGACCTCCAAGGAAATTGTGCACAAAAATACAGCAGCTCAGAAGAGGTCTGCTTGGAAAGAGGCACAGTCAGAGGGGTGTCTGTCTATAACAAGAACTTCCTGGCATAGTGGTTGTAACACGAATTCTAATTGTTCTTAATAAGAACCCGGAGTCCCATATTAGGGGGTGAAAGCTGAGAGATCAGAGATGCAGTGTGATCAGCCACTAGAGAGACCTTTTGTCTTGACCTGATCCTCAGACCAAAAGGACGATCCTGTCCTCAGGCTGCCTCCTTTGACTGACTGCTTCAGACTGCATCTCCATACTGCATCCTCAGGCCCCATCTGTCTCCATCAAACCTCAGACAGCATGTGAGCTCCTGTCTCCTCATGCCTTATATTCCTCTCTCCAGCCAGTCATATCACTCCTGTCTCCCTCTCCTCAGTGCTGTGATTAAAGGCATGGGACTCCCATGTATTAGGATTGACATTGTGAGCCAACACTGCCTGTCTCTGTTTCTCTTTGAGACTGGATCAGTCTAGCATAGCCCAGGGTGGCTTTGAACTCACAGAGATCCGTCTGTCTCTCTCTTCTGAGTCCTGGGATTAAAGGTGTGTGCCGCTGTTGCCTGGCCTCTAATCTCTGCACTCTGGTCTTCAGGCAAGCTTTATTTGTTAAAAAAACAACCAAAATATCACTACAAGTGGTTTTTGACGCTGTTGGCTCAGGGTTTGGATGACACCCCATTTCCCTCTGTCACATGGAAATGTGTCAGCTCCTGAGAATCCTGGGTCACAGTACTGGAAGACCCTGAATCTTCCCTCTAAGTTGATCAGATAGCATGCCTTGGGGATACATGGCTTATGACAGGGTCTATTCCATGTTCAACAATTTGCAGAGCCTGAGTAAGTAAGGCTATAGGGAAGAAGCTATTAGAAGTCATTTGTCTTTTCTACGCCAAGTCTCATAACTTTAGGGGTGACTCAGTGGCCTCCCAGCCCTCTACTTTCAGAAGGGCATTTAGCTTGGAAAAAGCACTGTGCCATTTCCTTTTCAGTCTGAGGAACTGATTTCACACTCAAAAATACCCTGTGGTTTTGTATTGCTATGATTATTTTTCCCATGGTGGGGGACTGAGGCTTAGCAAACTTTGAGTATTTTTTGAGGTAACCCACACTCTCAAACTGAGGCTTATTTGGGGGATAAGTCTCAGGATCTTAACAGTCCTAGCATATTGCTTCCTACGAGCAGTGCTGATGAGGAATGACCTCGTATCCCAGTGTCATTTTATACCTGACATAAGTCAGCCAACAGCTTCACAATGTGGCACACACCCTGGAATCCCAGCACTGGAAGCCAAGGGAAGATGACCAGAACTGTGATGTCAGCCTTCAAGTACTGGGAGCCTGTTCTCCAATTCCCCCAAGAGAACAGGAAAAGGAAAATTAAGGCAATCTAGTAGTTCCCAGCCATTTAATTATCTCACTCGCTAGTGATCAACCAGTTCACGCAATTTTCCACATGTGTCAAGATCTACAACATGCAATGTACAATCCAAGCACGGACCTACAGCAATGCCTTCATGAAACTCTACTGAAAGCAGCAGAGAAGCATGACGATGGGTGAAAGGAGGTACATGGAAACGTGTCGGTCCCTGAGGAGCCTGGGTAAGCATAACCATGGAATGGTTTTTGACTTGGTTGTGGTATGTATGACAGGGACAGTGTGAGGAGGTTGAGAAGGACTCTTTTTTTTTTGTTGTTGTTGTTTTTTGAGAAAGTTGCATCTAAGTTCAAGTCCAAATTATAAATATGAATGAGCCACGGAAAGAGTTGAGTGAAGAACAAATCCAAAGACCCTAGTGCACAAATAAATTTTGTATTTTCTATCAAGTGAACACCAGGATGCCTGTGCTGATGCTTGTTGTTCCTATTTACTGCCCTGCCAAGGACTCTACAGTCATACAACCCTTCAATCCATCTTTCTATCCAGTCACCTATCCATCCACAGATTTACCCACACATCTATTTACTTTTCTTCCGTCCGCCTATGGACCCGCCCACATAGCAACACGTCCATCCATCTACCTAGCTCTACACCTGTATATCCATCCACTTACCTGTCCGTCCATCCATCTTTCCTTCCTTCATGCTGTGCTGCCCACAAGAGGCTGGATTGATAGCACACATGTCACAGAGATCAATGAAGTGGAATTCTTGTGTTTTCAAAGACATTCCTACCCTACCAAGAGAGACACAAATGAATATATTGTCAACACAGACTTGTGATGAAATGTTCAGGGGGTTACAAAGCTAGATAAGGTCATTGATAATCTTCCAGGAAGTCATGGCGACTTCACCAAGGAGGTCACTTTGAGACCTGAGCGAGAGGAATCCCTCTAGGTGGGAAAAGAGTGGAGCCTTTCGAAGCCTGCCCAAGTTGCATAGATGCTGGCCTTCATGGACGGGGGATGAGACTAAGTGGGTAGAGCAGGACAGGTTGGCACTGAAGGATGAGGGTGGATAAGGTTCCAGGACAGGCGATAATAAATGGCTGCTCTTGGCTCGTAGGGTATGCTATGTTTCACTATTTCAGCCTTGGTGGAGGTTTGACAAAATGAATCCATTTCCCAGTTTTTAATTAAGAGATCTCTTAGAAAAATCCCATTTCTAGCTATTCTTTAGAGAGCGCCACATCCACATTTCCGTCAGTATGCAACGGGCTGCTGTCCAGTCAGACTGCCCTGTTCCTTCAGGTGGAGCACACGTCCCCGTTTGTCAAGCTCTTGCTTTCTGCAGCCACAACCCCCGTGCTGAAACTGAGCACGGGTGTCCTTTCCTCAGCATCCTCCACTGTTGTTTGTCTTAAAGAAAGCGGCAAAATATTTTCTTTACTTACATCTCCAGCAAAAACAAAGAGAGCAAAACAAGAGCCAGCCTGGAAGGTTTGTCTGATTTAGAAAGTGCCAGAACACAAACATATTTCTTTGTGGAAGTAAAGCATGTTCCTCCATCTTCACTATGCAAGCAAAGTCTGTCCCCGTGGGAAGGAGACACCTCTAGGCTAGCAGGCTTGGCTAGCAGGCTTCGAGAACACTGGCATCCTTCTGACTCAGCGGTACTACCTGTTTGGCCTAGAAGATGCTGGGCCTGTGACCCTTGCTTCAGGCACAGGATACATAACTTTCAGCAAGGCTTTGTTATAAGTCTGGCCTGCTCAGTGTTCAGTGAAAGAGCAGGGAGGGCTGTGATGGTGGTGATGGCGACAGTTTTGTGGTGGGGGTAGGGTAGCACACTGTCTAGAAGTCAGCACTAACAGTTGGGCCATTACCCTGACGCAGTGGGGGACAACGTGAGTCTGAATTAAGATGAGACAGTGGCAGGAAGTGTCAAGAGCAAGGGCAGGATAGGAGATTCAGACGGGGCCCGGACGTGATGGATTGTGTGACAAGTCTTCGTGTCCCTTCGCTTGCTCTTGTTTCACCCTGAAGCGGATCCAGGGTTTCACGTTCAGTGCCGACTGCAAACCCTCCCGAGGAGGGAAAGGCATCTGCAGCCACTTGAAACCTGCCCTATATTCTTGTAGCAAAACTGCCTTGTTGATAAAAATGATCCCCATGTGAACATATGCTATTGGTGCTAGTGAAGAAAGATGAGGAGAGATAAAGAATTACAATGCATCGGAAACACTGTTTAGAAAAGCCTTCAACAGTGTAACACAGCAGAGAAGCAAAACTGCCTTGAAGCCATGCATCATTCCTAGACCTGACAGGGTGCCCGGAAAACTTGGTATTTCACTGAAAGAATCAAGGTATGATTTGCGACTAGCTGCCTTCTATCCTCATGGTCTATGTACGTCTTATTTCTGCAGTAATATCATGAACAACCCAAGGCATATACCGTCTATCAACATTTTCCTGATTATTTTAATAACCCGTATGTGTTTATGGGTTAATAAAATCAGTTTCCTGTACACCCTAGGGTTTCCACGTAGATTTGCACAGGTTGTTCACTGACACTACTCTAGGAACATTGGTCTCATGGACTCCAATTTTACAGTAGTCTCTAGATTTTGGCCTTATTCATCCTGTGGTAATAGACCTCAGCCACGGTGTACTAAATGCCACCACTATTTTGATTGGTGTAGTTTTGTGGTGTATTTTGAAATTAGGAAGGAAGAATGAGTTCCCCAATTTTTTTTCTAATTTGCTCATTAATGTATATGTGTAGATGTGTGGTTTTGTACATAAGTGTGTGTTTGTGTGTGGTGTACATGTGTTTTCATTTGTGTAGTTGCATATAACTAGTGTGCATATGTGAAGACACATACATACATGCTTGTAAGTGAGAAAGTTTGAGCTTTGATGTTGGGAGTCTTCCTCCATCTCTCTCCACCTTTTGGATTGAGGCAGGCTTTTTTTGGTTGACTCTAGAGCTCACTGATACAGCCAATTTAGCTAACAAACTTGTCTCTCTCTGCTTTCTAACTGCTGGGATTACAGCTGCACCTTATGCCCACCTGACGTCTCTGGAGGTTATTGGGCTCCAAACTCTGGTCTTCGCGCTTTGCACGGTAAATGCTTTAACCACTGCCTGATTTACCATGCTTTTTCTTTAGAATAACTTTACAAAACCTCCTTCAAAGGTTCTAGAGATGGCTCAGTAGTTCAGGGCTCTTGTTCTTGCAGAGGGCTCTGGTTCGATTCCCAGCACACATGTAGTGATCACAACCATCATAGCTCCAATTCCAGGGGATCCAAAGGCCTCCATGGACACCAGAAGTGCACATAAAAGCATACATATATGTAGGCAAAACATTCCTACACATAAAATTAAACAAAGTATATATATATAACATGTATATTATATATAATTGTAATAACATGTATGTATATAAATATAAATATATAATTTCAAGTATTTTTCAGCTACAGACCATATGACCTTAGGCTAGTCATTGGATATTTAAAGTGCTCATTTTATTGTTTTCAAAGTGAGTGATGGCAGAAAGGAGGTAGATGCTGGCTGCCTGTGGATGTTAGGGTCCTGAGAGACATGATACAGGTTCTGAAAAGAGAAAAGGGATGTGAAGAAGGGTTTGGGGGATGAGAGGATGAACGGGCTTTTCTACGGGCTAAGTATAGCTCTGAATGGCGTTCTGCTTCCGAGAGCAGAGGAAACTCACTCTTGGGGACAATTTTTCCAAGTATAAAAGTTGATGATTTTCTAGCAGTTGAAACACTGACATCAAGATTAAGATAAAAGCAAGTTTTACATAACAATAAAAACGCACAAAAGAGGAAAGTAAGAGATCCTGTGTGAAAAATTGGGACAATTCTTCAAATTGAGCTGTGGGTACCAGTGGCAGGAAAGGAAGACAGAGTCCTGTAACCCTCCCCTGGGAGGCTAGCAATTGCAGAGAGAAGTTTAGAGTCGCAGAAATGGGGTGAACAGCTTCTTGCCAATCCCATTCCACCCCGTCTTTTCATGAAGCCCCAAGCCTCATGCTTCTGAGCGTGCGGACTTCCCTGTGCCCCAGCCTTTTCTTAGGACTCGTTCTGCCAATGTTTAGCAGTTGATAGTGTGGGCTTCTTTTTGAGTGTGTGTCTCATTTGCTTGGCTTGGGAGACCCTTCCTCCGTAACGAACCTGCTCTGTCCTTGTGACCCCCCTTCAGTTCATCTTCCTCAAGGAGGATCAGGCTCAGCATGTCCACACTGGTGAAATAATGGCTTCAGCTTACATTTCAGGAGGGAGGAACAGGCATAGCTTAACCGAGCCTCCTTCCCCTGGGGTTCCTTTACCTCCCGGAAGAGCTCTCTCCCAGTTCTTGAGATGCCTCATGTCAGTGGGGTTTTCCTTTTGTTTTGTTGGTCCTTTGATTGAACCTAAGGACCTCTGCATGTTGGGAAGGAGCTCTACCACAGAAAAACAGCTTTAATCTTTTAATATATATATGTATGTATGTATGTATGTATGTATATGTATATATCATGTGTGTGAGTCTGTAGGCGGAGACTGCTTGTTTGTTTGTTTCCAGGCCACCCAGACCTGAAATAATTAGACAGAAACTATATTAAAACACTGCTTGGCCCATTAGCTAAGGCTTCTTTTTTAGCCAACTCTTACATCTTAAATTAACCCATTTCTATTATCCTGTGTATTGCCACAAGGCTGTGGCTTACTGGGTAAAGTTCTAGCATCTGTTTCCTTCAGCAGCTGCATGGTGTCTCCTTGACTCTGCCTACTCTCTCTTTCTATCTCTGTTCTGTTTTCCTGCCTGGCTTTACTCAGCTAAGGCATTAATAAACGCAACACCTATACAGAAGGACATTCTGCATCACAAGTCTTTGTGTGTATTTAATACAGGTATGTGTGTATGTATGTGCTTCTGTACATGTGGAGGCATAGAAAGATACAGGGTGTCTTTCTATGTTGCTCCCCACTCTATTTTGTGAGACAGGATATTTACCTTGAATCTGGTTCAGTTAAACTGTCTGTACAACAAACCCTGGAGTTACTCCTAGCTCTGCCTAGAGATGCACACTGTGATGGCTAACTTGTGCGTGCATGTGTGTGTGTGTGTGTATGTATGTATGTATGTATGTGTGTGTTTTATGTATTGAACTCAAGTCCTCATGTATGCATGGCAGGCTCTTTATCTGAGCCATTTTCCTTCTAAGCATTTTGAGACAAGATCTCACTATGTATACCAGGCTGGCCTCAGACTTACTGTGTATCCCCAGTTGAGTTTGACTTTCAATCCTTCTGCCTCAGCCTCCTGATTTCTAGGATGACACAGGTCTGTGTCACTGCATCTTGTTACCCCAAGGAATTTTTTTTAAGAGAGCTACAAACCAAGTAGGATCTTACCTAGAGGTCTTTTCTCTCCAGCAGATGTGCTGACAGACTCAGCTGGACTCCAAATGCTTGATTAGCCTGAATGGGGGGGGGGACAGGCAGTGATAGCATGTCCCTTTCTCTCAATATTCTTATGTCCCATAGCCTTAAGCCTGCTTCAGCTCCTAATCCTGTCTGTGGACGGATGCTGCTCATTTGTTTCCTGGCTGCCCAGACCTGAGTAATAACACAGAAACTATATTAATTGCCAATATGTTTGGCAAGCGTATTTCTAGCTAACCCTTATATCTTAAATTAACCCATATCTATTAATCTGTGTATTGATATGAGGTTTTGGATTACTGGTAATGATCCAGTGTTAGTCTCCTTAGGCAGCTACATGACATCTCCTTGACTCTGCGTACTCTCTATATATACCTCTGTTCAGATTTCCTGCCTGGCTTTGCTCTGCTAAGCCATTGGCCAAAACAGCTTCTTTAATAACCAGTAGTAATAAAACATATTCACAGTATACAGAGGGGAATCCCACATCTCTTATCCACTCTGTGGTTGTCCTGCCTGAGGACCAACCTTTTGTTGTCATCACTTGCCCAAGCGATTTTGAGAAAAGTCATCCTATCTTTATTGTATCATCTGTGAAATGGGTATAGATAATAGCAGGTACCAAGGTACCAAGATAATAGCATGGAACCAAGGGTTATATAAACTATTGTAGAGAATATACATAGTAGACATGTAGAAAACACCAGTTCTAACTATGTAACAATAACTCAGTTATTGCTGTTTTGTGGGCTTCAGATTTAGTGAATCTTGCTTGACATGATGAGCTTGCTGACACTCTGTGGAGTGGCCTGGAGGAGGTGCCAGGTCCTGACACATGGTAGGTGTTCAGTTAGTTGAAGGAGGCTGCTGTGTGCTGTGTCCACATTGCCGGTTGGGCTTTGGAAAGACTAGTGGGGAATGTGGTTCCTATCATGAGAGCAGGTAGGCATAAGGTTCTGCCTGGCTAAGTGCACCTTCCTCTATAAAAATGCATGAATGCTTTAACTTTTCCTCAAATATTTAATTAACTTATTATCCATTTACATATGGTATGTTTATAGTTTACAATTTATGTATTTATTTTGGGTTTGTTGAGGTAGTGTTTTGCTATTTAGACCAGGCTGGTCTTGAACACATGATTTTGCTGATTCGGCTTTTTGAGAACAGGGGTCACAGGTACAGGCCACCACACACAGCTGTAATTTGTTCTGGAGTCTTCAGATGCTGTCTACAAGGTTATAAAAGCATCTGGCTACTGTCTCCTGGTCCTGTGATCTGAAATTCCTGTCACTTTTCCTTTTCATGTGTCCGGGCAGTGCTGGACTCAGCAGCTTTTCTTCTGTCGCTGTGATGGGGGTTAAGGAGGGCAGGGGACTTCAAGTGGGTCCCCTAGCCTAACGCTGGACAGTCAAGGACTGATTCTGTCTGATTCCCAGCAACTAAAATGGGGCCTTGGGTAGTAAAACAGTACAATAAAGGTCTAACTTTTTTTTTTTAACTGCTAAGTTGGATACACTTTGCCACAGAGAGTTGGTTTCTGGTGAAACATCCTCCAACCAGATTCTGAGCCCCTGGATGGATTTGTGGCACCTTCAGTGCATCACAAAAGGGTGGATCAAGGAGCTTTCTTCTTGGGTCCCCTCTGTGCCCATTTCACCCATCTGCTCACTTCTGAAGGTGAGAAAGGTCTAACACCTCATGAACATGAATAAAGCAACCACTTTCTTCTTACCCATTTGAACACCTTTGCTCTCTCTAATCTTTGTACCATCCCGGGTCAATGCCAGTGTAGATTATATCATTGGTTACAAATGTTAATCATGTCTCTGCCTAAGAGATTTGATCTGTTATCAGTGTTCATGTTTAGGTTGCTACTGCTTTGTAGATGCTACCCGCTGTGAGGATCGAAGAGTAACCAGCCTTGTCTCATGCCATTGAATCACTGCTTATAGTCTTTCTTTCCCTGTGGATATGTCTGTTGGGGGCCCAGAGAGATTTGGGCCTTCCGTTTCTCACTTATCCAGACTTCAGAATGGTTCACCTGTTTTGCTATCTTTTTCCCCTATCAGATAATAAGACCCCTGGACTCAGCACCACCTATGCAGTCCCCCTTATGCAATGCAGATGAGGGGTGGGGTACTTGCCAGAGCTGCACCATGCTCTTGAACTTATAGAACTTTGATTTCAAGTGCCGTTTTGGTTTCTGACAAGTATTTCTATAGGATGGCTCAGGCTGTTGGGCATGCCTGAGAGCTCTCTTCTGTCTCTTCCCAGGGTCTTCAACTAGATAAGAATGAGGTTTGTCCCTTTCCTCTAAGGGATCAGAGATCTATGAGGCAGAAAGAGTGTAAGAGCTAGAGGTGGTTGAAAACTCTAAGAGGAAATATCATCGTCCAGACACAACAGGGCGGCTGCACATGTGAACTCAGAGGGACTGATGTGAACTCAGAGGGACCGTGGCAACATGAAAGAAGATATGCACTGGTTTAAAACAAAGCCCCACCACTGAGGGGGGTGTGGACACAATCCCTATCCCCAACCAAGTGGCTATTTGCATTGATACTGACTGGGAAGGGAAAAATCAGCTTTCTCCAGGACTGTCAACTGGGAACATTGATCACACTCCAGTGCAGGCCCATGCCCAGGAATAGTTGACTGGAAAAAAAAAAAAAAAGAAAAAAGAAAAAAAAAAGACTTTGTGCCTGTCTGTCTGTCTGTCTGTCTATCTATCTATCTATCTATCTATCTATCTATCATCTATTTATTTATTTTTCTTTTTTTGTTTTTGTTTTGTTTTAGAGTAAGAAGGAGAGGAAAGTAAGCATGAAGTTGGGTGGGTGGGGAGATGAGAAGGAGTTGGGGAGTGGGAAATATAATCAAAATAGATGATAAAATTTAAGTGCATTCTTTTAAGCAAGGCTTGTTGAATTGCACAAAGTGGAAATACTCAGGGCGAGTAGGCATTTCTTTGTTATATCTAGGTAAACCTTCAACTTCCAAATTATTTACACATTTACAGAATATAGACTGAGCACCAGATATTATGGCAGGTGCTGGACTAGAAGCATGGGCAGGGTAGATAACTGATTAATTTAAAAATCTGAAGATGAAGATCTAGAAGAGTGTACGAGTGTGTGTGTGTGTGTGTGTGTGTGTTGAGTATGCATGCACACACACACTAAAGAAGTATAACTAGGTAGGGACTTGGAGTATTGCAGACAGAAGGAAGGCTTGGTGTAGAATTAATATAAAGGATGCATCCAGAATACAGTAATGAACTGTATCTTAAAATGAAGGGGCGGGGCTAGGCTGGTGGGCTATCCTAGAATGTAGTCACAGCAGGAAATAGGTGGCATTTGGTGCCTAGGGGAGCAGTGACTCACTGAAGACTTGGTTAGCAGGGCAGAGTCTGCCCCATTAGAACTTTTAGCAACATCTCCCCTGCTATGTGGTTGGGACGACAGTTTGAATGGGGAGGAAAGGATATCAGAAGAGTTATCACACTCCTGGAGAGAGTATTGTGGCATGAATTGGGGAGACAGAAGAATTAAATGAATTAGGAAGAGAGAAGGAAACCAAATCGAGAAGTGGAAGAAGATTTGAGAGGATACGGTGGTGAAAGCCGAGCCCTGGAGCTGACTTCAGGCTCAGAGAACGGGGTCATAAGATGGTCCCTGCCAGTGACGTCGGAGATGCAGAAGACTGAGCAGGTATGTGTGGAAAGCATGACTGGTTGTATTTAAAATATACCAGGGCATCTCATGAAGGTGCTCACAGTCAGACTTGCAGCTCTGAAATGATTTTCAGAGCAGCTAGGGGAGGAAGGGCAAGAAAAAGCATATTTGCAGGGACTAAAGGGCAGATCCTTTCATCTATACTTTTTATTTGATATGGACAATCCATCCCTACTGCTGAGATGAGGAGGGTTAAAGGTTGCACATGGCGAGGAAGTATCCAAGCTGAGACACACGCCATGGCCATGTGCACACGTGTTCATGTGTGTGCTCTTCCCCAGTGGACAGTGCTAACAGCGTTTCTCTCTGTGCCAGCCAGAGCTTGGGAATATCATAGTCATCTTTGCCAACTTGGCACATCTCACCAGCTCAACCCTACAGGACACCTAACTCCAATTGCTCCTCAAGTAGAGATAATACATTCACAACAGAACTCAGAACCCAAATCAGTTCCAGCTTGCTGGACGGATAGGAAAACCAAGGGAGAGTGCTGGGACCCTGAGCAGTGAATTACAGATTTAGAAGGCTCTCTCTTGCACTCTGCCCTGTGAACGTGGATGTAGCTCTTCCTGAAACTGCTCTTCGGCCGAAAGGAGAAAGTCAGGAAGAATTGCACTCAGGACTGTGTGTACATGAACTCACCTCGGTATTATTGAAGTAGAAATAAGATGTGGCAGGATCTCTTGGGACCCTTGTCACCTGCCTCCTTCCCACAGAGCAAAAGCTCAGACATGAAGGAAGAGAAGGGCTGAGAAGGAGGAGAGAAATAAGCCGTGTTCTGGAGAACTCTTGACCGTGGGGGAGCATGACGGAGTTGAGTCTGCGTGAAGCCTCCTGCGGAACAGCATAGAGCAAGCCTCCAGCCGCTGGGCTCCCCGAGGCCACAACCTGACTAAAAGTTCTGTTTTGATCCCTGAAAGCACTCTCTCTCTCTCTCTCTCTCTCTCTCTGTCTCTCTCTCTCTGTCTCTCTCTCTCTCTCTGTCTCTCTCTGTCTCTGTCTCTGTCTCTCTCTCTCTCTCTCTGTGTGTGTGTGTGTGAAACAGAAATGAATCCTGGCATGAAATTCTGTTCCACTGCCTTTATTCCGAAAGATGCTCCAGTTCACTGGGCCAGGGCGTTACAAAAATCTCGACAACACCGAGAAGCCAATTGTCAGGGATTCTGATTGTCAAGGCTCAGCCTGGAGGAGAGAGCTGAAGCTTGCCTGCATTGGAGTTCAGCCAGGACTGAAAACACCCATTCACCAAAGGCTCCTGAGACAAGGGCCAGCTCAGACTGGGATTTTGGCTGTAATGAGAGCACATGGGTCCAGATGCAAAATCATCGCCGCGGACAAGAAGGCTGTCATTATTTCAGCCAGAGAGGTGGCCAGGGTTGATTGGACCGTATCCTCAGCCATAGCTCTGACAGTCTTCATGATTTAGACTCTCTAAAGATGCCTCACTCCTCTGTACCTCTCAGTGGTTTGTCTGTCACCGGTACAGGTTGAACTCAATAATACTGGAGTAGTGCTACCATTGCCCCCATCACATCCGCCATAGCAAGCCTCAGCAAACGGATCTCATTTGGGTCAAGTGCGGCACTCTAGCCTATGTAGTGGTTACCTCAAACAAAGCTTTGCCAAGTAGACAGCATTGAGAGAGGGTTGTGTGTGGCTAGCTCACAATCGGCTGGCCCTCTACACAATGCCGGTTGTTCCTTATCCTGAGAAGGAACTTGACTCATAGCTGAGTGAGCATTGTGGTTACTGGTTGTCATAGTAGTTCAACACCCAAAAGAGCACAATGAACTGAATGAAAGAATCCCAGAGTAGTGCCCCAACACCCTCTAAGGCTGAACTGGTCTGTTCTGTCAGGGAAATAGGGAATTCTATGAACGTGTGATCAAGATCGGGCCTTACAAACAGACGGCCCACTTAATAGCTGTGTGGCCTCAGGTGAAGCGGGGATGGACCAGAAAGTGACTCTGTCCTCTGTGCTGTGAATTGATTTAACATTGATGTCTGCCTCCAGGGATAGTAGGGACGAGAATACAAGGCGAGATGAAGGTGTCCATTCAGGTTCCTAGCATCCAGGAGGGAGGGAATGAATCTAGTTCTCTTGCAGTAAAACATGAGTAACCGTTCCACACGAAATGAATTCAAGAGTATGTCTGTTCAGTGATGAATCAGATATAACTTATATAGAGATTTAGCTATTCCAGTTGAAAGAGCTTCATAGTCTACCTAAATCTTCTAGATATCCATCAGAGAAAAGGTAGAGGTGGTGTTAGTTGGTGAAAATTCCACGTCTTGTTCCTTCAATGATCAGGTCCTTTGATTAGTCACCTGTGTATACATGTCATCGATTTTCTTACTTTTCTGAGACAGGCTCTTGCTTTGTAGCCCAGGGTATCCTATCACTCGTCATTCTGCCTTTGCATCCCAAGTGCTGGGATTATAGGTACACTCTGCCTCCCTTAGCTTATGTGGAATTATGGGTGCACACTGAAACTTTAATTTGTCTGGGTTGTAGGTCAACACTGCCACTTCGAGTTTGTCTGGAATTATGGGTGCACACTGCCACTTCGAGCTTCTCTGGGATAGTGGTATAGAGACCACTTTACTCATTTTAAAGAAAATATTTATGGAAGTCCTGTTGTGTGCCAGGCACTATGGTTAAAATAATATACTGACGATGTAATGATGAGACAACCAAAGGCTCCACCGTCACGGCGATCTGCATTCAAAAGTTGACGGAACAGCTTTGCAGTTCAGTGAACTTGGGCACAGATCGTCCACTCTGTCCTCACTGCTATTTTGAGAAGAGGGTCTTATGATTTTCCTTTGAGAGAGAAGGGAATTCTTGTGTCACTGTGAGAAAACACCTGACCAAAACAGCTCAGAGGAAGAGAGGCTTCTTTTGGCTCATGGTTGGGGGCAGCTTAGCCCATCATGGCTGGAGGGCAGGGCATAGCAGCTCAGGACATTGCATCAGGAGTATGTGGCAAAGGTATTCACAAACTCTGGACCAGAATGAGTGAGACAGGAAGTAGGAAAGGATAACATAGCCTCAGGGACCTGCTTCTAGTAATCTACTCCCTTCAACTAGGTCCCGTCTCCCAAAGTTCTAGAAGCCTCCTTTGATGGCTAGTCTCTATATCAATAGAGTTATCTGAGAGGAGAGAACCTTAACCGAGAGAGTGCTCTATGCTAGCCTGCAGGACATTTTTTTAGCTAGTGACTGATGTGGAAAACCACAGCTCATTGTGGGTGTCATCCCTAGACTGGTTGTGGTCCTGGATTCTATAAGAAAGCAGCATGAGCAAGCCATGGGGAGCAAGTCAATAAGCAGCACGCCTCCATGGCCTGCCTCCAGGTTCCTACCCAATATGACATAATTCAGTGGACTGCTTCCTTTCCTCCCCAAGTTGTTTTTGGTCATGGTGTTTCATAATGTCAACCCTAACTAAGATGAGTCCCTGAACAGAGCTACCAACCGAGGTTCAAGTACTTTAAACTTTAGTCTGTAGGAGAAACTGCAATTTCAAGCTGTAAGCCAGGCTGAGTCTTCTTGCATTGGTGTTGGCTGAATCTGATGCGTGTTCCTGGGCTGGGAAGAGTCCTCTTACCAAACCCTGTCTCCTTTGACTTTCTGAGGAAATGAAGAAATGCAAATTTGACAGAAGGAAAGATGGTTTCAGATTAATGGTTTGTAAGTCAACCTTAAGTTTCATGAATTGCGAGAAAAAAAAAACTTGCCCACTAACGTATGTTTATATTCATTTCTGGTTTTAATTCCCATAGCACACACCCTCTGAGTGGTTCAACATACTTTGGCTTCTTGTATTGCCAGGCAAATATTTATCTTTGTGGATAAGGCAATCCGGAATAGCCACATACCCCCATTCAAAGAATTTTCTCTTTCTCTGGGGTTTACAGGATTCCTGTATTCTTGAGGTTTCTCCTTTATTCTTGGATTAGTTAGGCTGCAGGAGCAGAGCCTGACCGGGCCATACAGGTGCTGCAGTGAACGAGAGAGCCCAATGGCAAGTACCAGGTAAATAGGCCTTTAGGAGGAGTGGCCAAGACACAGCCAGCCTACACCTGCAGAGAGACAGAGAGCAAGGGTTTTTAGTATTGTCCCTGTGTCCATTTCTAAACAGGAGTATAAACCAGATTCAGCATTTAAAACTCATAGTGTGGACCGAGCAAGCACAGCTGTAGGCTGTTTTAGATCATAGACTGTGTTTCATTTCCACATCCCAGGGGTCGCTGGTTTGGAGACAAAGGCAGTTAGTTACTCTCTCTATGTGCCTACTATCGTACACCGTTACACAAGTAAATATTTCCTAATTGTAAGGGAATTCAGCAAGGTGAAGTCACATGGCTAGGGACCCACAGCCGCGGTGTAGTTCTCGTGTAGAGTCCCCTTATCAACTCATGGTGCCCCGCAAATCACTTCACTTCCTGTCCTTAGGGTTGACATGGGCAAACAGAACCACCCCTTTTTATGGTGGGACTCACAGTAGGAGCTGGGCATTTAAAGGTTAAAATCTAATCTTCCTGTTTTGTTGAGAGGAAGCAGAGGTAATGGAGGGGCCTGCCCAGTGGTTGTCATCCACCTGGGGTACAGCAAGTTACAGGACTAAGCGTCTAGGTTTTGAGGCCACTCTTGTGATAATGTCTCATGTGTGGGCCCTTTCTCTCTAGGTTTTTCACCTATGAGTGTCTAAGTTGACAGAGTTGGAATCATACTGCACATATCCATACACTCTGTAGGTATGTGTATGCGTACAGGGACAAACATGAGAGCATGCCCTCTGCCCTGTTGCTTACTTTACCTAACTCTCTCATGCATTTGAGAAGGGAATTTCTTGGTAGCAAAGCAGATTAATCTGGCTTTTTAGGGGTAGCTGTGTTAGATACCTCTGTGCCCTTTCCTTTTTTCCTCCCTCCTTCCCTTACATTGGGGATGGGTATTGTGAGAAACTCATGGGTTCCCGGAATGTGGAGCCTTCCTCCCACCATTACTGGTGAGCTGGCCGGAGTCTAGAGGCCAGGCCATTGGTGCAGGTGTAGATGCAGCTGTGCATGTGGGAACTGGTACCCTGCTTCTTTCTTCATAAATGTTGTCCATGACCCCTCACTGGAGCAGAGGGATAGGTCTCTATTACTGATCAGGTCTGGTTTGCTTGGACAAGGTTTTTAAGCAATTTTAAATCTGTGACTGATGTTTTAAAATGTGGAGATTTTCTTTTTTTTTAATTTATTTATTTATTAAAGATTTCTGTCTCTTCCCCACCGCTGCCTCCCCTTTCCCTCCCCCTCCCCCAATCAAGTCCCCCTCCCTCGTCAGCCCAAAAAGCAATCAGGGTTTTCTGCCCGGTGGGAAGTCCAAGGACCACCCACCTCCATCCAGGTCTAGTAAGGTGAGCATCCACGAAACTGCCTAGGCTCCCACGAAACCAATAGGTCCAGTAGAATCAAAAACCCATTGCCATTGTTCTTGAGGTCTCAGTAGTCCTCCTTGTCCACTACGTTCAGCAAGACCAGTTTTAACCCCGGGCTTTTTCGGACACAGGCCAGCTGGCCTTGGTGAGTTCACAATAGAACATCCCCATTGTCTCAGTGTATGGTGTATCCCTCGCGGTCCTGAGTTCCTTGCTTGTGCTCTCTCTCCTTCTGCTCCTGATTTGGACCTATTAAAAGATGGAATTCTGTCTTTCTTAAAGCAGGGGGCCCATCCGTAATTCACAGTCGCAGCTCAGTGGTACTGGGTGATGACGATCTTTTGCCTCCTAGACAGATGGGTTCTTTCATTTGCCATAGTCCTCATCCTGGGCTGTTGTGACTTATAGTCCTGCCCACCCATGCTGTACTTGCTCTGGGTTTGCTAGGCATTTGCATTTGTGAGCTCAAGTTCATATGCACAGCAGAGATGAACTGAGGATGGGTTTGTTCTCAAGGACATCATTGTGAACTTGAAATGTATTCAAGTGGTGGTCTCAGCACCAAAGTAGTGGATCTCCAGAGGAAAGCCAGTAGATGCCAACTGCCAGGGTCACTTTAACCTTCCCTCAATGGAGGGTCTGCTTGAGTAGATGGGTGTGACTCTCTGTGTGAAAACTATGCCCATGTGTATGTAGGTGTGTTTTCCTGTGGAAATCATGTATTTGGGTATGAGTTACCGTGTATTCATGTGTGCAACATGTGTATGTAAGGGTGGCAGGGAGGGAGGAAGAAACATGAGAGAGAGAGAGAGAGAGAGAGAGAGAGAGAGAGAGAGAATAAGGTCTGATGACAATGGATCAATTCTGTCAATTCTGATCTGTCTTGGGGGTATTGGTGTCTATAGGTGTGGCATTTGTGTGTTTTGGTGCATATTTGGGCATTTTTGTATGTATGTGAATTTGTGTGCCTGTGTATACATGAATGTGGGTATCTCTGATTGTGTGTTTATGTATGTGAATGTGCATGCATGCACTCATGTGTGTGATACATGTATATAAGGTGTGGTATTTATGTGTACTGGTGTTCATTTTTGTCAATTTGACACAAACTAGAGTCCTCTGGGAAGAAGAAGCCTCTGTTGAGGAACTGCTTCTGTCAGATTAGCCTGTAGACAACTCTGTGGTGCACTCTTGATTAGTGATTGATAAGAGAGAGCCCAGCCCACTGTTGGCGGCACCATCCTGGGCTGTATAAGAAAGCAAATTGAGAACGCCTGGGGAGCAAGCCAGTAACAGCATTTTTCATGGTCTCTGCTTCAGTTCTCGCTTCCAGGTTCCTGCCTTGGCTTCCCTTCATGAATGCCTGTAATCTGTAAGCTAAAAATAAACCCCTCTTTCTAAGTTGCTTTTGGTCATGGCGTTTGTCTCAGATACTTTTCTATCCCTATGCTAAAATACCACGACCAAGGAAACTTATAGGAAGATGGGCTTACTCGAGGACCAGGGTTCCAGAGGGGGGAGAGTACATCACCATCATGGCAGAGAAGCCCCAGGCATGGTGGCTGGAGCAGCAGTTGAGAATTCTCATCTCCAACAGCAAACAGAAAGGAAACTCAAAATGGTGCAAATCTTTAAACTTCCGCCAGCAAGCCCATACCTCTTAAACTGCAGTAACAGGGACACCAGCTGGGAGCTAAGTATTCAATTGTCTGAGAGCGTGGGGGACTATCTCATTTAAACCACCACAGTGTTCCAAGTACAGCAATGAAAAGCAACTTAGGACAGGGTATATATTGGTGTGTATGTGTAGGTGTGTGTATGTATGCTTTATGTGTCTATGTATATTTATATATAGATTAGTGTATATATGTGCAGATGGTGTGTGTATATGGATGTGTGTATGGATGAATTTATATGTGTATATGGGTCTATGTATATGTGTATATTGTGTATGGATGGATGTGTGTGCATATGGATGTGTGTGTATATGTATTATGGTGTGTCTATGGATGGATGTGTGTGTGTATGGATATGTGTGTATGTGTGTATAATGTACATATATGAATGTGTATTTATGTGTGGATAGGGATGCATAATAGTGCATGCATGGGTGCACTGTTTTATCTCTTAGTGTGTGCATGTCTGTGTCTGCACAGTGCTCAGAGGTCTGACCTGCCTCCTGTCCCCCCTCAGTTGCATGTCCTGGTCTCTGTAGTCATCAGTGGTGCACTTATCCAATGGGGAACCCTGCTCCTTGCTTTAGAAAGGACCAGCTTTTTCTCCTGCTGGTCTTGGTGTCCCGTCCAAATCACAGTCTGCTTGTAATCTGGATCTGCAGTGCCCCCACCTCCAGGAGAGACCTGTAGTCAGCAGGGGTGGAGCTTGGAGCTTGGCCCTCCGCTGTATCCTACAAAGGATGTGAAAGGAGACCTTGACTTAAGATTGATTTTTAAATAAACACGTGTTTATAGGCCAGGGCTTGAATTGCAGGCTGGAATATTTTCTTGCAGGAAACAAACAACATTCTAATGGATTCCACTCACAGACAACACAAGCCTGGAAATTTTGCACTTGTCTCTCTTGTGCAGATGCTGGGACTAACTGATGCTTACAGCTGCTGTCAGGAGGGGCACAGCTAGGATCCTTCCTCCCTCTGCTCTTTCTGCAACTAGAGGTTGAATCTTCCCAAAGGTGTTTTTTATCTCCCCTCCCCTAGCTACTCTGTACAAACTGCAGTACAAGAAGTGTTGCTGAGTGGTTAACCTGGTGCAGTTTCCAGCAAAAGTGAGGGGACAGTGTCCAGAGCATTGCATGTCTGGTATTGATAGCTGCCATCCATTCAGCCTTTAGGAAGGAGGTATAGAATCTGAAGTACTTTTGCAAAGAGGCGAATGATGGTCCCTGTCCTCCCATCAGGACTTCCTAGGAAAGGAGGAAGAAAACACACTCCTGATCCACTCCAGTAGCGATGGCCCTGGAGGGTAGCAAGTGTCACAGCTAATGGGGACTGACCCCTTCATGCACTCACAGTGCCTTAGGAGAATGGTTCTGTGAGCGTCCTCAGTGTGTATGTGGGAAGGCCAAGGGGCAGAGAGACTCAGCAACCACTTCCAAGCCAGGCAATGAGAAAGGGCTGGTACTTGGCTTTGAGCTCTGCCATGCTCTTTGGTGTATCATACTCCATACTCCAACAAGCTCTATGCATCCTAATATTTTACTGAAAGCTGCAGTGGAGGCTGAAAGTTTCCGTTTCTGCAGATAATTTTGTTTACTCGATGTTCTGATCAGACTGCACATGATAATAATGGAATTTATTCTCTGCTTAGGATATGTTGGAGATTATGCAAATGTTTAATGTGTGTTTTTAAGTAGCTTCATGATGATCCCAGGAAGTGGCTGCAGACGTCTCTTAGGATCCAGCAGGCAGGATTTGATGTAACTTCTGGACCCATAGAGTTTCTCTCTGTAATGAATCACCTTGATCGCTAGCACAACTTCATCCTACTGCTTCCCCACCTGACATCTGACCTGCTTCGGCCATGGGATGCTGATGCTGATGGCTCTGGGTGCTGGCCCATCTTCCTGTGGTCCTGTGCACAGCTCCTTCTCTGCCTAGTGCTGCAGTTTTTCCCAAAGCCATTCAGCTTTCCCTCAGGGTCATATAGTGCCAACATAAACGCCTGAAAAGCAGGAAGGATTCATTTTGGTTCATGGTTTCCACGGTTTTAGTCCACGGTCATTTGGCTTCATCGCCTTGGGGTTTGTGGTGAGGCGTCATATATGGTCGGGAGCAGAGATACAGCTATGGCAGGTGAGAAGCACAGGGTTATAAACAGAGTGGGGTTCTGACAAGCCCACATGGTTCTAGTGGTCTGACTTCTTTCTAGTCCTCCTCATCCCACACATCCTTAAGGCCCAATCACCTCCCAGTGCTGAGGACAAAGACTTTGTAAGATATGGACCTTTATAAAACCTTCCAGGTTGAAACTACAGCATTCTCCATCCCTTAAGCAAACCACCCTTCAAGACCTTGGGAAGCTCTCCTCTTCCTCTGTGGAAAGAGTTAATTGCCTCTTTCCTGAGGATCATTTTACTCTATTTTGTAATGCTGTATGTAAAGCAGAAACTGTAGGAAACTGTTCTCATAGGATCAGGCAGCTTCCATTAGTCTGTCTCCTTGGAACCTACTCCTATGACTGGTATGTTATAGTGCTTAGTAAAACTTTCCAAAGGTGTTAGTCTCTGCAGCTCTAGCGCCCAGAGGGAGGAGGTCTTCAGTGAACTACATCCTCGTGTTTCTTATCTTTGCAGCCCTCTCTGTAGTTCTAGCACCCAGGGGGAGGAGGTCTTCAGTGAACCACATCTTTGTGTTTATTGTCTTTGCAGCCCTCTTGCTCCTCTTACTTTCTGGCTTCAAAGATCCACTAGTGAAGGGTGCATGATGGTCTAGCCCAAGAGCTGGCAAGTTCTGTCTAAAGGGAGAGAGCAGTGTTGGTTTTTTTTTTCACTCTGCCCTTGTATCCTGTAGCATGAGAGGAAAGGAAGTACAAAGCTGGAGCTTGCTGATTCTTTGTCTAGATCAGTCTGGTCACCACAAAACAGAAAGGAGACACTGAAGATTCTGTTTCTACAGTCAAGGTGACTTTAGTTGTCTAGGCCATGATCTCTAACCAGTTCTTGAAGAAAAGTATTTTCCAGTGTGACCTTGCAGCCATCAGTGCTCAAGCATCTGTGTTTCACCCTTCTGCAAGTGTTAGAGAGGAGGACTCATGTATAGAATCAGCTGTGTTTGGCTGCATCCTTGCTTTTAAATGATGAGATCTTGATACTACCCCCTTTACATTTCTGGTACTTAGGTCATCATACTTACCTTAGAAATACTGGGGATTGAACTCAGGGCCTTGTGTGTGCTAGATTAGTGCCCTGCCACTAAGCAACATTTCCAGATAATGATTTTATGGGACAAGATCTTATTGCATAGATCAAGCTGGCTTTGAATTTGCTTTGTAGCCCAGGCTTACTTTGAACTCATGTCCTCTTACCTATGCCTCAAGAATGCTGGGGTGGTGGTTTGGGATTCTGGACATGCATCACACTGGGTACCTTGGATGATTTTAATGGATGATTTTCACTTGGAAATTTTTAATGTGAGTCCTGCACATAATAAAGGATTCTGACAATATTACTTTGCCTTCTTGCAAGCTTTCCTTCAAAATCTCAGCCTTTTAAAAGAAATGTGGAAAAAAATAAAACAAAACTGTAAAAGTCAGTGGCACTCAAGAAGGCCCCGTGTCTTCAAAATTCCAGCAGGAGACTTTGAAAAGTGAAAGACATTTAGAGCCCTAGGAATGCATCGTCTGTAACTGTCTTAACGTTCTATTTGAGAGAGAGTGAGAAAACTTTGACATTTTATTTTCACACCTGTAATGTTACAAGTCGAACTGGAGCTTGGGAATCAGAGGTGGTTATGACGCAATAGGAACAGGAGAGGCAGTTATAGGTTAAGCTCTGGGCAGGCCGGGACGGAGATGCCTTTCGATGCTGCAGCACAGGTAGATTTGACACTCCAAAGTGCTGCCGGGCTTTTCACCAATACTCCAGGAGCAGAAGGACTAAGTACCTCTTTTTTTTTTATTTTCTAGGAGAAAGAAGTTGGCTCTCACCATGTTCTGTAGCTCTGTGCTACATCGTACCTCCCTGTGCACACTGCACAACTGCTATGTGTGGTGTAGGTAACTAAATGTCACAGAGATAGTGTCTGGTTCCTCATCTGCCCACACTTCCTGCGTCTTGTTCCTAGACAGAATCTAAGCAGAATGTTGGGTGAGGTCTCTCTTCAGTCTGGGCTGGCTTTAGTCCTCTACTCCAATGTATATCAATATGTATACATATTTTTAAATATAAAATCATTGAATGTTCGTACCACTTATATCTAGCCACTGGGGAGTGGAGTCTTCCATGGCAGAGTCCTTCTCCACAAGCTGCGATCTTTATTCTTTAGAGCTCCACAGCCTGGGCTTCCTAACAAAACAGCACACAACAGAACTATAAGGAGGTTGAGTGTGAGTTCAAGGTTAACCTGGGCCCGTATGTTTCAAAACAATGAATACATAAATATGTAAATAACATAAAATTTAAAAACAGTTTGATTTAGTTTACCTTAATTGGGAATTTGTTTCTCTGAAAGGTGGAGAGCACTTCCCAGTCAGGGGCCATATGTTATAGATCCTTTTACCCGAACACCTAACTTGATGCCCAGCACTCAATGAAGGCTTGACAATTGTAGACTCTGAACCGTGGTTATTACTTAGGCATCTGGAGGGGACATTTTCAAGTTGACAGATGGAAAGTGGCTTGAATGCTAGCGCCTGCCTGGACAAAGAAGTTTTTGAAGTTGAACGGCCCATCTTTTAATTTGCTCCGCCAGTCTGATCCCTTGAGGGATCCCGTGGCTACCACAACCACAGCAGTACTGGGACAATCTTTCTTCCTGTCATTCCTAATGGCTGCTTCTGGAGTGACAATATCACCCTTCCAAGAAAGTTTTACCCTGAGAACTAGTCCATGACTGTGCAGGCAAATGCGTAGGAGGTTTGATTGGTGTGTCCCGTGAGTGTAGGGAGGGTGCATGGATTCAATGAAGTCCTTTAGGAAGAGTTGTAATCACAGAACCACAGTAAGAGCCCCCAGGACAGCTTTGCAACCTGAGACTTAGCTAAACACTGCTTGACTGCCCACCTGGGTATCTGCTCATTGCCAGAGGCCTTCTGAGTTTAGCACCACCCCTCTCTACAGTTGAGAACACTAAGGTTCAGGATGAGAAGACGGTGCAGTAGATAAAGTGCTTGTTGGTCGAGTATCAGTTCTGTTCTTAGAGCCCTGTAAAAAGCCAGGGAGGTATGGTGGCCAACCTGTGATGCCAGCCACTCAGGAGGCAGAGATGGGGAGGCAAATCGATTAGCCAGTGTGTCTAAATCTGCCAGCCCTGGCTTTGGAGAGAACCACAGGGGAGGTGAATTAAGGAAGCTACTTGAATATCAGTCTCTGGCTTTCACACTTACATGCACGAGAAACCACACATACAGGTGACCACACACATGTGAACATGCATGTACACACATGTGCATCATACTTATACACATTCAATACAAATGAAAAGAATAATAAAGAAAACCAGGTTCAGATGACACATGTGTTCCAGTTGTGTGGGAGGTGGGAGCAACCTAGATGCAGTCTCAGGTCCCTTGCTGCCGAAACATGCCTTTCCTTTAATGTCACCCAGGAACTCTCCAACCAGATGGCCTGGGTTCCACGTTTGACTCAGCTGCTGCTGAACCGTGTAGCCTTTGGCATGCTGCCTTTTAAAGACTCAGTTAGTGTGTGACGTCATGGGTCTTGTGAGGACGCTTTCATCACGTGCACCACTGTGCTCTGCTTGTCTCTCTTCTCGGCTCCCTCTCCTGCCCTCTCACAGCTTCAGTTCTTCCCCCTGGGTGGTCTTCCCTTGCTTCTCATATGACTTTTATATGCGTGTATTTTCATCTGGGATTTGATAGGAGTAAAAGCTTAACTTTCTTTGCTGTCACTTTTTCCTCTGATTTTTTTCTAGTTCCTTCTTCTTTATGTATAGTCCTCCTTCTAATTTCATATGTATCCGTATCTATATCTATACACATATTTCTGCATATGAGAGATAACACACTATTTGTCTTTGGGAATCTGCTTTTTTAACTTAACACAGTGATCTCCAGTTCTGGTTCTATTTATTTTCCCACAACTGATGTCGCTTTATTTTTCTTTATGGAGGAATAAAAATATAGATAAAATTTTCCTGAACTATTTATTTTTATTTGCATTTATGTGTATGTTTGTTTGTGTATGCGTGCCACAGAGGCCAGAAGAGGACATCGGATCCTCTGGAACTGGAGGTCCAGGAGGCTCTGGGCCACGCAAAGTGGATGTTCCGGACTGTTGGTCCTCAGCAGCTGGTCTTAATTGCTGAGCTCTGTTTCCAGCTCATAGACCACAGTTTATCTACCTGCCTGTTGATGGCCATCACATCTGATTCTGTAAATTAACTTGCGTGGACTTTGACGTGTTACTTAACCTTCTCGTGCCTCGGTGTCCTCATCTGCAGAGGGAGGATAATCACTCCTGCATCCCTGTGAAGACAATGTTATGTAGACTGAAAGAAGTGCCCAAGATGGTGTCTGGCAGGCAACAGGGTCGGCCTTTGTGCTATCACATGGGACCACATGCTTCACACACCTGCTCCCTCCTGAACTGTCAGCTACCTGGGTCTGCATTCATCTCTCTGATAGGCCAGTTGGCTGGCAGCAGAGTCTGATCGCATATCACAAGGCCTTCTTCAGCCACGGTGCCTCTGAGAGGGAGCCCTGAATTTCCAGGGACAAGATCTTTGCTGTGTGAGGCCCAGCTTGTAGCTTAATATCTGGCTCTTTTGTTATTTTTCTTCCTCATCCCAGAGATTTCTTTCTTAGCACTGACTAAATGGAATGTTATTTATGCAGGGCCTTGGTGACTGAGCGCCGGTTGCACCCACTGCATTTATGTATCGTTTGTGAACTGGCAGATTGATCCATCAAGGGCCCCAGGGGCATGCACGCATCTCATTCTGTTATTTTATGAAGACCTTGGATCTGCTGTCTGTTTGATGTGTCGGGGATGTGAACAGCCCGGCTTGCAGGGCATCAACAGGGAGATGCTAGAGGGTGAATCTGGACACTGAGTGCTACTGGTATGCATCTGCAGGATGGGCAGCTGTTGCCCACCCTGTGCCCTCCACTCAGAAAGGCTGCTCGTGACTGAAGAATGGTTGGGCTGAAGGGACTCATTCTGTCAAGAAAAAAAACTTATCTGGACTTAATTTACGGTTTGGTAGAGAGAGCTCTGCCTGTGCCAGCCTTACCATCTCACTTTCTGCTTGCAGACTATTCCGGGTCACCTGCCACAATACCCCTGACCCCTTAGCAAGACATAGAAGGCTTTTATTATCTCAGGTTCCTCATGTCGTGGGGTGCATGAAATATATCACAGGTCCCCAGCACTTGCACCTTGGGCCCAGACTCGCTTCCCATAGGTTGTTTGCTGGTCTCCAGGCAGGTGACTCTTGCTCACAGCCGAGCATGTACTCCTATTGTGTGGGCAGAAGGCTGTGCCTTCTCCTCTGCACTGACGGATGTCAGGACCCCTCTCAGCCCACTGATAGCCCTTTCTCTGGAGAGGCTCGCTGCAAAGACAGTCGTGCTATGTTCCCTTTGTCCAGGCTGCATCTCCCACTCTCTCCTCTGATGTGACAGTGGGCTCACTTATTCGCATGCGTCACCTAAGACATTTCTACCCAGCAAGGGTATGAGATGGGCGGTGCAGCTGGCTTATCCCTCAGGTGTTTGACTTGGGACACTGCAGATGCCCACAGGAGAAGACATGGCTGGGTTCTATGCTCAGCTTATTCTCAGGTGCACACTCTGTGTGTTCCCTTTTTTTTTTTCTGACGCTTAGATTCCTAACTAAAGGTTCCTCAGCTGTTTTCCTTGGCTCACTTTTGACTTGGGATTGCAAAGATGTCACTCTAGACTCTGTTTCGCTTTATTGTACCCAAGCTGCTATGCTTCTTGGTGACTGAAATTTGTCCTTTCTGATCACAAATGCTTGTTTGAGCCTGCTAGACCCAAAACATCCTATTGAACGAGATAAAAATTCCCTAAAATTTCAAATATACGTATTCTCCTTACAGACCATTTCCTTCCTCCTTCGTCAGCTCACTTCCCAATTAGTTCTACCCTGTATCCTTCCAGTGAGAGCTTCTACCTGCAGAGCATCAAGCATGGATGATGCTACCCTGAAAGAGGATGGGGACCCCCTAGGGACACAAACATGCTACCATCTCCCCATGGCGAATGGAATCACCTTGCATTAAGTACAATCCTGGAGTTAATATTTGATGACCCCACTGTGTCTGTTTGGTTTCGTTGTCTAAATTAGTTCTACTTGGAGTCTGTCAACTTATACTTTCATACTTTATCAGGATTAGGTTAGCACTCATTTATTAAGCAAGTATTCTTGGTGTCCCTGGGTGTCAGGGGCAGGTGCAGGCATAGGGAATAGATACTGCAGAAAACATAACACTGTGTGTGCATGTTTGCACACGAATAATCAATGCTTAGACATGAAATACTAATTAATTTAGATACTATGATATAATGAACCTTGTAAATACTGGGGGCAGTTTATGAAGATGAAGGAGCAGGTGTAAAGGCCCTGAGCCAGGTGAATACCTGATGGTGTAAGAGACACGCAGATCACCTGGGGAGTGTGAGATAATTTCAAGGATGCTAGTTTACAAACTGTGTGATCTGGGGGGACAGTGGAGGTCTGTGCTGGGGAACATGGTCAAATTATGTTTGAGCAGTACTGCTCTGGCCACTGGCTGTATTGATCAGCTGTGAAAATCAGGGCCAGCTAGAAGGCTGTGCTGGCTTCCCAGGGGGTGGGATGAGGAAGACTGGACTAGAAGACAGTACAGTCTTCTGTTAGGGGAAGCTCTAGTGGGCTGGAATAGAAGGTGTGCAGCTTCTATGGAGGAACTGTGGTGGGCTGGGCCAGACTCTAGAACCTTGAAGATGCCTCATTCCCACCCTCAACAGCAGCCTGTTCTGCTCGTTCCTGTACAGGCCACAGCAGGGCCTCCTTCCTTTGTCCCTCTTTCTAGGGTGTTGTCATCTCCCCCCCCCCCCCCCCCCCCCCCCCCCCGTGTTCTCATAACTTCTGTGTGAAGTCTTAGAAGAGCAATTATTGTGTTAGAGCAAATGGTGATTTCAAGCCTTTCTTTCTAATCCTTCATTAGCATATGTTAATTGTACAAGGTAAGACATAATGACATTTCCATATATGCAAACAATCACCGTCCTCTTATCTTGTCTTACCCCTTCCTTCTCTTACGATTTTCTCTTCCACAAGGCTGATAGCCACCCTTCTTTCCTTTCTGATGTGTTTTCCTTGAACTCATTTCCCTTAACTTGAAAATTATTGCGAGTCCATTCCTTTGTGAATTCTCACGGACTAGTTTACTGCCTGAAGTATAACATGGATGCACACTGCAAAGCTACCTCACGGAAGCCTACGTCCTCAGCAGCACTGATCATATCCTCCGATGTTTACACCTCTGTATCACCATGCCACGTCAATAAACAAGGGACCACTGAGGAGGATGAGAGGAGTGGTGTGTGTGTGTTCATGGAGACTTTCCTTATATCTCATTCATCACCATACAGCCTCACTAGGTATATATTGTCTCATTATACAGGTTAGAGAACTGAGTCCCAAGGAATCAAGGTACCAAGTTGGTAAGTGGCTCCTGTGATATTTTTTTCCCAATGGATCTATTTCTAATCTCCTCTAGAGAGGGCAATAGCAGATCAGAACAAAAAAGCTGTTCAAGTTTAACATGGAGAAGCAATGATCTTCTTGGCGTTCTTATGGGAGTTACAGAAGCATGGGGGATTCCTGTAGCCACAGAACCCCAGAGCTCACCCCAGGGTGGTGATAACTCATGAAGACTGCATCATGGGTGTCCCTTGCACAGCTTGCAGTCAGCTCTGCCAGACAAGACTCCTGCAAAAATTCTGTGTCAGATTAAATAGATGGGGAGGGGCTTTCTGAATTTGGTTAAGTTTCTTGTTACTTTCTTGACCCCAGTGAGTCCAAGGGCCACAGGGGATATTTTTGTCCTAGCAATCCAGCTACACAGCAATGAGAGAAAAAGACTCTGTCCCCCAGCTTTGTGCATTGAGGCTGAGCATTTTCCCTGAGGTAGATTGTCCACCGGCCCATTAGGAAATAGTCAGTCATTATTTCTGTTCATCTGGACATAATAAAACCCAATAAAGAATGCTGCCACCATTATTCTTGGGTCACAGTCCTGTCCGCCCAGGGATAGATTAGGTTCTCAAGCACTCCCGCTGCCTTAAAAGAGAATTAGCTATTTTATGTTTCATTTCCAAGTGATCACCATGGTCCTGAGGATGGAGAATTCTTCAAACCTGAATCAGGATGTTACAGGAAATAAAACCAACAGAGAGCAGGAGGAAGCAAAATGGCATAGTGAACAACAGAAGCAGTCCACTAACCTATTGTCTTCTGATAAAGAATTGAAATTGACAGGCAATTCAGAGAAGTAACTTGGCCAAAGTCTCACAGAAGTTTGGTTTTGAGCTGCATCTCAGGCCTGGTGGTCCTGATGTCAAAGATCACAGGTTTGCCTCTTCACCAGCCATCTCATTCATTCGTTCGCTTTTTGGTTTCATCAACCAGATGGCCAGCCAAGCAGCACTGGCTACCAGCCTACGACTGGCAGGCACAGATTATGCATAACTCACTGTAGAACCTTACATGTGTTCCTTGTAAGAGAAACCATTTTCTGGGCTCCAGCCCTGTCTCTTGGGTGTTCTGAACAAAGTCTCTTCCTGAGCAGAGAAGGCACATCCAATCCCTTCCCAGCCGGCTCACACCGTGAAGTCAGGCAGAGAGGCAGGAGGATGGAAGCAACAGTAACAAGTACACCCATGCTTGTTTACAAGAGAGAAGCATTTCTGATGGGCCAGCAAAAGGTGAATAGCACCTGTGTGCCTCAGTCAGCTTGGCATCCTTGCGCGCCTCAGATTTATGGCTCTAGCATCTGCGAAGGAGGAGTCTGTTGGCACTGGTTTCATTTTGAAGTCCTAGGGTTGGTTATAGTTCCCACTGTTAATGTGAGTGATGAGAGGGTCCTAGAAGGCAAGCGGGCACATGAGACTGAACAGTTGCTTCAAGGATTTATTGTTGATTCTCGTCTTGGTTCACTTCCCGGGCTGCCGCTCCGAGAATGAGTCATGAGTGAATCGTGCTGGGGGGCTCCCCGTGTTCCCGTGTCTGTCTATGCTTCCTTGTGAGCTTGGGGTAACCAAACACCGACCTTCCCATATGGCCAGCCTGTACTCACTGCCCTGGTGGCCTCTGGAATCACAGTGTATCCCACCAGTGAGGACTAAGGTCTTCCAAGACAGTTCAGCATCCTGGGCTACAAAGTCTTTGGCTCTACTGAGTTTTTGTCATTAGGAAGAACTGTGAGTGTCTTGGTGAAAAAAATATATTTAAATTACAGGGTAACCCCCCAAAGAAATGATAATTGTTTTCATTATAGTACTTAAGCCATTCCCCTAAAAAAGGAGAGCAGAGAACAGTCGCTTAAAATGCCAACTTAGTGGCTAACTCTCATGATTTGGACAAGGTGTATTTCCTTCATCTAGAAAATGGGGCTAGTGACAGTGCCAGTATTACAAGGCTGTTGTGAATTTCACACAGGACATAAGGTTGAAAGTATTCTGACCAGGTCTGTAAATGTGCATGATCAATAGAACTGGTTTTAACTACTATTACAGACCTTAGCATACTTAGTTACTGTTTTAAGTGACTGGCATTTATACAAAGGGATGTGTATGTTTATATATATGCATACATGATTCATATGCCTGCTATAGCATGTGTGTGGAGGTCAGAGGACAACTTGTGGGAATTGGTTATCTCCTCTGTCAGGTGGGTCCCAGGGACTGGACTCAGGTTCTGAGCCGTCTCACCAGGCTGTGTGATGGGGTCTGGAAGTATCTTCACCTATCTTACCTTACCTTATCTCAGCTTGTGTTATCTGTATTTTCCTGCTGTATCTTTAGGTTTTTCTCAGTTGGGCTGATTCTGTTGCTAAACTCTGAATACAACTCTGGAAGGCTCCCGTGACTGACTTCCTGCTACCTAACCATAGAAAGTTCTAAAACCCCAATAAATCGTGGAAGTCAGTTGTGTTTCAGGAATTAAAACACATGGACTTGGGCAGTTGCCTAAACCTTGGGCTTTGCTTCCTGGACTTGCTTCACACCTGACCTACCTGTTGTTGGAAAGACGGTGTGTGTGTGTGTGTGTGTGTGTGTGTGTGTGTGTGTGTGTGAGAGAGAGAGAGAGAGAGAGAGAGAGAGAGAGAGAGAGAGAGAGAGAGAGACACCTCTGCTTCCTTTATGTCACTAGCTGTGGTATCTGCCTCTCCCAGTTTGAGAACAGCCGAGCAAGGGAGAAAGGCAGGCACGCACCTGTTGGCTGATTGGAACTGTCACGAGTGAGGAACCGGCCCTTTCTGGAACTGGTGCATGTTTAAGCAGGGTTTCTTTCTTTACAATAAATTGATCTTGTTTCTTGAGACAAAGTCTCATTACGCAGTCCAGGCTGGTCTGGAACCCACTGTCCTCCTGCCTCAACTTTCTGTGTGTTAGGCTTCCAGGAGTGTTCTGTTACACCAGGCTTCCATGCCTTCTTTTCATGGCTTTGAGGAACACCATGCCTATCCATCGCCTTGGCATCTGGGGGCGGCACACCAATAGTTTGCTTCGGGACACTCATTGCCTTTCTGTGTCTATATTGTCTCCTGCACATTTTTTCGCCATCCTTAGGAAAATAGGATCCCATGTCCCTGGCTGGCTGTATTCCTTTCTCTTTCCCTTCTACCCATCCTTTCCTGACCTTTATGCTAGGGCCTCATGCAGGCAAGGAAACACTCTGCTACTAAGCTCCTTCCTTGTACAACCCATGTTCCTCTCTCGACGTTCCTTTTTTATTTCAGGTGCCTTGGACAGAGCCTTCTATTAACCATGCACGCGTGGTTCCTGTGTGTCTAACGCCAGGTGAATTCACCCACAAGCTTAATCATCACCTGCTTGTGAGGCAGGCCGTCTCCTGCATGTGACAGAGGCATGATTGGGGCACCAACCCCGTATGATTTACCGATGATAGCATAGAAGGCCGAGGATGAAATGATACCCTTGGCCCCGCACTCTAAGTCACAGCCCAGTCTCATTTCTCTTCTAATTCTGTGTGCTTCGTGCCACTTTGTGGTCTAGATCGTGTTTAGATTTTTCTCCACTGTGAGACTTAACTGCACAGTTTGGAGTTCAGTCCATAAGAACGGTAGAGCGGGTCAGATTTGTACCCCACTCTGTCTGCCACCATCTCAGGGGTGGTGCTAGGATTATTTGAGACAGAATCCTACTAAGACAGCGTGAGATGAACTGTAAGCTTGGAGCTGCTTTGATAGTCTCTTATTCTTTAATGAAAGTGTTGGATAACCCAACATAAGCCACTCAAATACTAGGTTGTTTTGTTAACTGTCTGCCATTATTTAATATTAGTGAGATTTCCATAAAGTTCAAAGATTGAGATAGATTAAAATAAAATGGATTCATCATTTTTTTTTGCAGACTTGGACATATAAAATCAGATGGTCAGTCTTAGAAAGTAATGATTTAAGAATAGTTTTCATAGATGAGAGTTCTCTTGGTAATAGCTTGTTGGTTTCAATGGCATTGAGTCTACCTTTGGTTGCTTTTGTGGTAATGAGTGTTTTCTTCCCCTGTTTAACACAAAGAAATCCAGTCCGCCCCTCATGTTGTTGCTCCCTTTGAAATAAAGAAGAAAGGTTTTGCGAGCTGTTTCTCCCATCTGCCTTGCTTTGTCATCTCCTTCCAGAAGAATCCTGTTCTTTCTCTTTATGTCTGGGGACAGGAACTATGTCTGAAAGCGCCGCAGTCCGTGTAGGGGTCCCTTTCTGTCTCGCACTGTGTAACTTTTCACCTATGTTATTATCCCTTTAACTCACTGCTGCTTTTATTTATGGATTATGGCTCCTCCTCTAAGACTTCTGATGTTTTCTGGGGTGGTTTAGTATAATCTGCTGTTGATTGCCCATATTTCAGTGTATTTTCAAGTTGAGACATGGGGCCCGCTCTCTGCCTTTGGTTTTAGCACCAGCTCTGGTGAAGTCATTCTCACTGAAATCACTTCTCTGCTGTCCACTGGCGCTTTAATAATCAAGCCAACCCTGGCCTCCCCCTCCCCATTGGTGGCATGATGACAGTTTCCTACATTCTAGTCACTTGAGTCATCTTTAAGCTCCAGCTACTTCTGGGAGAAATCTTTCCTATTGAAGCGATAGTAAAAAACACAATTAATGAAGAATTGGCAGTAATTCAGGCATGGAGGGTAATTTGCTGTTACACTGGGGATGAAGATATTTATGAGCTCTTCTGTTAGTGTAAAATATGTAAAACCTAAAAGTGACCATCTTTACCATGTTCAGGGCTCCACTCAGTGTCTAATGGAATGTTTACTCACACGGTGTATCTGTCAACCTCATCCTTATTTTAGAGCACAGACCTCAAAATTCTGGGGTGGTCAGACTTGTCACACACTTTAAAATGTGTAGACATGCCATTTCATTTCTCTTGTCTGTTCTTTAAGACACACCTGGGTCTTTCATTCCTTCAGCGTATAACTGGTGAGTGTTTATGTCAGTCCTGTTGTAGTTCATTGCTTGGTGAAAACCAGAAGTGGCCTTGGGGACAGGTTGTCTGGGAAGGTTTACACATCCTCTCACTCCTGTAGATATTAGACATCATCACTGCCCACTGTGGATGTTAAATATCATCATCGCCCTCTGCAGATATTAAATATTGTCACTGCTATCTGTAAATATTGAATGCCATCACTGTCCACCTTAGATAATAAATATCATCACTTTTCACTGTAGATATTAAATATCATTTCTGTTCACAGTAGGTATTAAATATCATCACTGACCTCTCCAAACATGCTAAATATAATCACTACTAACTGTGAATATTAAATATCATTGCTGCCCCTTATGGATATTAATATCATTGACCTCTGTAGATATTAAATATCATAATTGTTCACTGTAGATATTGAATATCATCCCTGCTCACTGTAGGTATTAAATATCATCCTTGACCTCTGTAGATATTAAACATCATCACTGTCCATTATAGATATTAACTAGCAGTAGTATTTTGGATATTTTTGCTCAGTTGTGTTTCGTGGAAATTGACCCACATTATTACATCAAGGTCTTAGATGCCGTTGAGTTTTTTTCCACAAGACAGGGGCCATGCATGAGGCCATCTCCTCTCCAGGCCCCACTTACCACTCATAGCCACCCTCTGGGGAAGTACACTGACATCATCAGGATTGGAGATGCGAGGAAACAAGAGTTCAAGTGCTTGTCCAGAGCCTCACAGCTCATTGCTAAGTCATAGTCTAAGAACAAGACCTGGTTTCTGTGTGTCCACGCACCTTGATTGTGATGTCAGAGGAAAGTCAAATGGCCCTAGGAGGGATGTCTGCTGTGGTCTCAATCTCTAACACTTGAGGGTATGCCAGGGCTCAGCAGGTGTTGGGGGATGGAAGAGAATCCACCTCAGAGCGGCAAAAATTGATGTGGGAGCCTACAACTTTCAAGAATGTCACGTTGTAAGTGTGTGCATCCCAGAGAGGCAGGCAGGAGGTGGTGTAGGCCAGATGTGTTGGGGCGAGTAGTGCAGTGATGAGCTAGGTGTGCACTGGAGGTGAAGGCTGCTGTGACCTTAGAGGAAACGGTGATGGCGTGGGCTTTGCTGCTGCTGGGGAAGGCACAGGGGTGTGACATGACCTGGAGAGGTCTTCGAGAGAGGTTGAGTATGAGCAGCTGAGTGGAGCATGGTGACATTTTGACATTCCCTCTCTAGGGAAGACTGAAGAATGGTGTGATTAGGGAGAGAGAGAGAGTGAGGAAGGAGAATCACTGGGCAAGGCAGAACGTTCGTGTAGGTGCTTTTCAAAGCCTCCCCTAATGTAGTGAGGCACGAGTGACCTGAGTCATGTGACATGCTTCCTCTTGTCAGAGCCACGTTGGAGTTATGTTCTGGAACCCTGGGAAGGAAGCAAGTCAGCCTTCTGGACCTCAGCCTCCTCTTTAGTGAAGATAACCTTACTACATCTGCCTCAGGGAGTATGAGGATTGAGTGAAAAATATACATGATCCACCTTGTCCTGTGTTATGTGGATAATAAGTTCTTGATTAAACCACCAAGATCAATAATATCAGCAACATTTTTATTACTCTAAAATGGTTTATAACTAAAATCCTCAAGTCCTTCTGTGTGGCAGAGGAGATAACACTTCACTTTTTTACCACGTACCATCTTCTCAGCAATGGACCCCTCTGAACAATGCAATCTCACTCTCCATAAAGATCCTTTTATTACAAGTAAATCAGAGAAACAGTAGCTTGTGAATGCATGTTTTACAAGAGCCCGGACACACGATTTGAAAGGTCAGTAATGTCAGTTTTTAAATTAAATTTTCTCGTTCTTTAATAGTTCAGATCAGATTTTTGATTAAGTCATTTCAGAGAACCCTGCACACCTTGTTATTACAGACTACGGTGACTTCCTGGAGAGTGACAGCCACATCACTGTACCTCTGCATGGGGATTGTTCTCAGCCCCATGATTCAAGGGGAGGGACTTTATGAACACTACCTTCCCAAGGGAGGACCTTTGCTCCTGACATGCTTCAAGAAGAAGCTGCCAAGTTATTCTGTACACCTTACCTGATAAATTAAAAGCAATTCGAATATCGCTGGTTGAGGCTGGGACTTCGAGGCCATTAAAAGTGACAAATAAAATGTGAGCCTCTGTTGGAAAAGGGTAATTTTCCTACCAGAGATTGTGCAGGTAAAGACATCTGATTTTCAGAAAATAATGTCATCTCACTGAGTAAATACATGTTGAAGCTTCCACATCTTATCTCTCTTGGTAAGAAATGACTCTTTAAGGAAGAAAAATACGTGGTATTTGGAGAAGGTGTGTTAGTGATAGTGTATGTATTGTGTGTATTTGATGAAAAAAAACAGGTGTGTTCAAATCAGAGCTGGGAAGGTAGTCATTCAAGACTTCGCTCACCTCGGGGTTGTCTTGTATTCCTATGCAGATTTTAAAATCACAACACACACATTCAGTTGGGTGGTGCTTAGTGTCAGCTTTCCCATAAGACTGACTTGTCCACGTCATCACCTGCGATTTTGTCTCAAAACTGGTGCATCTTATCCTATCTGACTGTACTCTGTGGGATATGCATTTGTTATCTGTCTATCATCTATCTATCTATCTATCTATCTATCTATCTATCTATCTATCCATCCATTTTCTTTCTATCTGTCTGTCCGTCCATCCATCCATCCATCCATCCATCCATCCATCCATCTATCTATCTATCTATCTATCTATCTATCTATCTATCTATCTATCTATCATTTTGGGGTTTTTGAGACAGGGTTTCTTTGTGTAGCTTTGGAGCCTGTCCTGGCACTCACTCTGTAGACCAGACTGCCCTTGAACTCACAGAGATCTGCCTGTTGCTGCCCTCAGAGTGCTGGGATTAAAGGTGTGCCACCAGCACCTGTTGCGGATATGCATTTCTTTGATTGTTTTTTGATTCTTTGTGTAACAACCCTGGATGTCCTGGAGCTAGCTCTTGTAGATAACTCACAAAGTTCCTCCTGTTTCTGCCTCCCAAATGCTGGCATTAAAGGCATGTGTCACCACCACCCTGCTTGGGATATGCATTTATAATTACTTACCTAAGTTTGTTCTAATTTTTAGACAGTTCTTCACTGTACAACCTAGGTTAGCCACAAATCTGGATCTTACCTCATCCTCCCAGGTGCTATGATTATAGGTGTGCAAGCCAGTGTCTGGTGAGGTCTCTTCTTTAAGAACTGTGCTCTTCTACCCTGTAGGATCAATGGCAATGTGCAGGTGCCTTGAGAGGCTTCTGAGCAATAGTGTACATTTTCTTGGGTTATAATGTTTTGTGACAATTTTGAAGAATTTCTTCTTGAAACAGAGTATTACTGAGCTTATTAAAAAGTTTACCTGACTATACATTAAAGCTAAGATGTCTAAATTTAAAAACAAATCATCAAGTTTCCAGGCAGGGTGCTGGACTCTTGAATACACTTTTAATTTTTCTTAGGCCATTATGATAGATAATGCTGGATTTGCCCTGGGGATTTAAAGTCACAGTTCTTGAATGCAAGCATTATAAACAAAATTCATTGTCTTAAACCAAAGACAGATTTAAAAAGCCCATGAGTAGACATGATTGTGTTCAGGCTCTCACAAACTGCCATTACTATCTAGACATCTCCATGACTAATTCATGTATCATATCTCTAAACAGGTCTGTGTATAGTCTCTACAATAAATAGTGATATATGTATCATAGTCTTCAGCATAGGTGGAAGCAATAGCACCATCACTGTCATAAATGTTATCATCGTTGTGGTCATCATCACTGCCTTTCTCAGACATCATTGCTGCCATCACCACCGTCGTGATCCTCACCATCATTGTCATTACTATTATTATTGTTATCATCACCACCATCATCAATGTTGCCAGTGTCATCATCACCACTATCACCACCAATGCCATCATTGTGATTATCACCTTCATTACCTTTATCATTACCTTATCATCATCAGTGTCATTAACATAGCCATCATCCCCAGTGTCATCATTGCCTTTATCCCCACCATTGGCCATGATGATTTGTCTTCTTTACTTTCTTCTGTGTTTTTTTTTCTCCCAGGAAAGCTCTTTCAGGATAATAGCAGTGCCACGATTATGTACAGTAACTAATTATGAGTCTCACTGACACAATCTGCTGTTACTGTCAGATAATTCAGGAAACAGCTATCTCTGTATGTCAATGATCGGGTACTTGTCTTGCATACACACCCTTGGATCTATTCCTACCATCTAATACAATGTTAGAAACTATTCCAGAACAAAGTGAATCTTTGGCTCACAATAGGATACATGCTTGTTTCTAGGTTGACCAAAATTGTGGCGAGGTAGAACAATCTCAGGTCAGGTGTGGACCCTGGGGGAATGTGAGTCAAGAGTGGATGTGTTTCCCTTTAGAAGAAGATGAAAACGATAACTAGAAAATGTCTCACCTAGCTTCCGGTTCTCATTTCATTGGACAAATAACCCATGTTCAGAGAGTTTTATTTTTTTTTGTCTTATGTTGACATAGTAATGAAAGAGACTGGATTTTCCTTGGTCCTATTTTTAAGTGTAATATGACATAAGCAGGAATATGCATATATCTATGTAAGTAGCATGAAGGGATGTCAGAAAGTGATACAAACATGTGGCACCACCATCTGTACCAAGACACATTGTCCAGTGACTTCAGAGTGCTCCTCTCAGGCACTACCTGTTTCCCCTTAGAACAATATTTGACTACTAGTCTAGAGACTATTGTTGATGGAAGCATCACTTGTAGACACTTATAAAGTAAATAGTTTTGTATCTGGCTTCATTAGACCCACATTTGTGTGTGTGTGTGTGTGTGTGTGAGAGAGAGAGAGAGAGAGAGAGAGAGAGAGAGAGAGAGAGAGANGTGTGTGTGAGAGAGAGAGAGAGAGAGAGAGAGAGAGAGAGAGAGAGAGAGACAGACAGAGAGACAGAGAGACAGAGAGACAGAGAGAGACACAGAGAGAGAGACACAGAGAGAGACACAGAGAGAGACAGAGACAGAGATCCCATTGAAGTCCATTCTTTTCATTATTGTGTAGCCGTTATGTCAATATGTTGAAAATTAATGTACGCTGTTGGTGCTTAGGATGAGTCTGTTTTAGTTACCCTGAAAGTGCTGCTGTGAAAAATAGCCATTCTTAGTGGCTTTTCCTCCTTTTGTTAATATCATGGGATGCTTTTCCTGAAATATATACATATTTCATTAGTGGATAAATTCTAAGTGAAACACCCTTTTCAAATAAAATTTTAATTTTCTTATAAAAAGATCTTATATCCAACTTTATTGGAGCAATTTTCTATAATTTTCCATTGTTCAAGATTATTTCCATTGTAGTCTTCTCGGGTTTAGTCATTGAAATATTTATTATTTTATGTATGTATGTATGTATGTATGTATGTGTATCACAATGGAAAACATTTATATCCCTTTCCCAGTAGGTTTTTCTCAGACTTTAATTATAGCAAAAGCCTTTGGATAAAATGACTGATGAATTATTTCTGAGAGTCCGGAGGGTCTGTGTTTGGGGATTTTACCCTCCATATTTGTTTCCTTCACACAGGGCGACTCAGGATTACTTTAACAGCTGTTTGGCTAATTTGTGAATTCTGGGTTCTGCATCTTCAAATGTGTTATAATCAAGCTATCTTTGATATCCTTACGCTATCATCTTTAAAGGTCTGTAGAATTCGTAACATCAGGGATGCTTTTATTTTTGATGTTCATAATCTGTATTTCATTTTCTTGTAGGTCTCTCTGGTGTTTATCAGTTTTGCATGTGTTTTTGGAGTCAACAATTGATTCTTTGATGTTTTATCAGTTTCTTAGTTTATGATATACTCTCCTTTACTATTCTCCTTTTCTGCTTTATTTGGTTCCTTTCTTAATTTTTGTTAGTGTTTTTAGCTATTTCTCCCTTGTTAGTTCCATTTAAAGTTGTACACCCCCCTCCAGTTACAATTTCTCCTATATCCTGATGACCATGTTTTCATTTCTGTTCAGAGAATATGTTTTCTAATTTTCATGCTCAGTCTTACAAATGTTCAAACCCTTAGTCCTCAATAATCTCATTCCTTAGTCTCTAAGAATTTTGGACATCTTAGAATTTCCTATTTATCTTTTTAGTAGCTTGTAGCTTAATATCAATACAATCAAACAGTACATTCTGCACAGCTTTAGTCTTGGATGGTAGTTCAGACTTGGTTGATAATCCAGAGTATGGCAAGCTTTCACAGTGTTCAGATCAATTTGGACACTTTGTGCCTTACCTCATTGCCAATTTCTGCAGCAAGCGTGTTTCTATTAGGTAAACACTGCTAATCTTGTTAATATTCAAAGCTCCTTCCTCATATTTTGCACTTATTCTATTATGAGTTTGGTCTTCCTAGTAGACTTGTGCACTGCTGGTTTCTTTTGCTTATGTCTTTTTCTTTCTTTTTCAAGCTACTTCATGTCACATCTCTAGCTGGAGACAGATTAGAGTGCCTGTCTCTAGAGGGGATTGGACATTTTATCAGTTTTGAATGTTCTTTCTCTTGTCTTAAAGGCTTCCTTCTTTCTGTTAGAATGGATGTATCATCTTTCTTTGCATCTGCAAGCTGCAACTTTTCCAAGCCCTTCTACCACCCTTTATTTGATTACATGTCAGGTTGTTATTCTTACAAGATGAGGCTGTAAGATTTTATTTTAATATGACCTCATATTCTCTTCTGTCTTGAAATTAAAATATGATTCCATCACTTATCCCCTCCCTTTCCCCTCTCCAAATCTTCCCATGTCCACTCTTCTCTTTGTTCTCTCTCAAATTCATACCTAGTTTTTTTGTTATTTTTACACACTTGTGTATATGAACAAATATGTAAACACAATCTGCCTGACTTAAGTGTTACTTGCGTGTGTGTGTGCGTGTGTGTATACAAATCTCTTGGTACTGGAAGACCAACTGGGGGTTCATCCCTGGGGAAAACCATTTCTCCCACTCCCAGCATTCATTAGTTGCCTGTAGTAAGACATTATCTTTAAAAACGTGCAACACCCTTAGCAATTAGGGAAATTCAAATCTAAATAACTTTCAGATTTCAGTCGGTCATTGGGTCTCATATCTTTGAAACTGTCAAGGATGTGGGTGGTTGTTACTGTTCTGTGTGGCTTCTCTAGGGCAGACAGCAGGGTGTCTGAGACCACAACCCACCATGGGAGAGCTGACTTCAGATGGATGGCAGTCCTGTGCCTCAGTTTACCTTCTGTTCCACTCCAGTGCTAGTTGTCCCCCTCTCAGTCCCCTGCCTCAGAGTCTGTGACACTTCACATTATGCTTTTCTTCCACAGCTTCTCACTTCTGATTTTCATCTCTCTGGATCTATGTCTTTTCCTCCCTTTTTTTCTTATCTTTTATTTACTTGTGAAGGCACTGCATGTCACAGAATGCTTATGGATGTCAGAGCATAGTCGGAAAGATTTGATGATTTCCTTCCATTATTTGGATTCCAAGGACTAAACTCAGGGTGTCAGAACTTGGTGACAATCACCTTTACTTGCTGAGACATCCCACTGGCCCTACTCCTGATTTTAAGATTCCTTTCTGCTTGGTTGTTAAGCCTCCTTCTCCTTCTGTGTGTTACATCAGAGACAGATGTCTCAAGAGGAAAACTGGTGTTGAATATTGTTTTTTTCTTATCTGCTATTTCCTTCTAATATTTACTCTTTAATTTCTTGTTAATCTGGCAGGCTCAAACCTAGTTTATGGTAATGCTAGCCTTGTGAAATTATCCACATCTCTCCTGGTTTGATGATTCATGACCAATACCCCTTTCCTATCCTCTTGGCTTTAAATTGACAAATGTCTAATGGAAAGTATCAATATGCACCAATTCAGATTCATCTATATAACTGACCTTAATATTCTTTTTGGAATTTTTTGAAGTCTTGGCTACTACAGAAATACTGGTTGCTTTGATCCAAAAGACTTTTAGCCTATCAGTGACTTAGTGTGTGTAGTCCTGGAGAGTCACACATGATGGGCAAACACTCCATCAATAACTTCTACACTCAGCCTTCTTTGTCTGTAAGATTTATTTTATTTGTAATTGTGTGTGTGTGTGTGTGTGTGTGTCTGTGAGTGCAGGTGCCCACAGAGGCCAGAGGTGTCAGATCCCTTAGAGATGGAATTGGAATCTTCTAACGTGGGTTCTGGGAACTGAACTTGAATCCTCTGCAAAAGCTTTGTGTGCTCATAATTGCTGAGCCATCTCTTTAGCCCCTGCTTTTTGTTTTGAGATAGTCTTAACTAACTTGCCTAGACTGGCTTTGATCTTTATCTGTAGCCCAGGCAGGTGTTGAAATTCTGGTCTTCCTGTTTCAGTGCCCTCAGCAGCTGATATTCTAGACCTTTCCTTCCAGACTCAGCTTATGATTGGCTCATATAATTGCTTTAGGTGTGAGTAAAGGGTCTCTGTAGGCTACTCAATTCTAGAAGAAAATTATGTGTTACCTGGTTCAGGAATGCAGATATCCTGCCTTCACATCTAATTGTGCTCTTCAGTATCTGTTTCCTAATGCCTATGAGCAACCAATCATGGCATGGCCAAAAATAAGTGACTGAAGACAACACTTTCCCGTCTTTAAGACATAGAGAATAATTTGTCAGGTTACTTAGGAGTGGCCAAAGAATCACTCTGTGATGTAGTAAGGAGGCCATTTGTTTGTTCCTGGCTGCTCAGCCCCAGTATAACCACACAGAAACTGTATTAATTAAATCACTGCTTGGCCCATTAGCTCTAGCTTCTTCTTGACTAACTCTTACATACAAATTTAACCCATTTCTATTAATCTGTGTATCACCATGTGGCTGTGGCTTACGGACTAAAGTTTTGGCATCTATCTCCGGTAGGGGTACATGGCTTCTCTGTGACTCTGCCTCCTTTCTCTCAGCATTCAGTTTAGTTTTCCCTGTCTAGCTCTGTTCCCCTATTAAGCCCTGCTGGAGACAGACGCCAGAACTTTAGCCGGTAATCCACAGTCACGTGGCAATACACAGATTAATAGAGATGGGTTAAATTCATATTTGAGAGTTAGTCAATAAGAAGCTAGAGCTAATGGGCCAAGCAGTGATTTAATTAATACAGGTCCTGTGTGATTATTTTGGGACTAAGAGGTTGGGAACAAACTAATGGCCTCCTTACTACAGTCCTGTTGATATGTATTATAAGAGCTGTTGTATTTGGTGATGGTAGTGGTGGTGGCAGTGGCAGTGGCGGTGGCAGCTGTAGCAGTATTATTCTTGTTGCTGTCTTACTGGTGTCTCTTTACCATTCCCAGCATTCTTTGTATTTTTTCATGTCTTTCAAGGATTCTTCAGTTATAAGTTTTCAGAGATGCCAAAAAACTTCTTGTATACTATTCAGAAGGCAGAGACTGGGTTTTGTTGCCAGTATAAACTATGTAGTTTTCAATGGATGACAGTTGGAATCTGAATTCTTTTTTTTTTTTTTTTTTTTTTTTTTTTTTTTTTTTTTTTTTTTGGTTTTTCGAGACAGGATTTCTCTGCGGCTTTGGAGCCTGTCCTGGAACTAGCTCTTGTAGACCAGGCTGGCCTCGAACTCACAGAGATCCGCCTGCCTCTGCCTCCCGAGTGCTGGGATTAAAGGTGTGCGCCACCACGGCCCGGCTTGGACTCTGAATTCTTAAAAAGCAGTGTTAACCCGAATTGGTTTTAATTCAAGTCTTAGGATATTGATTAGAAAAGGGAATTTCAGTCTTGCTATCTTTTGGCTTGTGTGAAGGCCTGTCTCACTTCCTGTAGCTGAAACACTGCTTCATATAGCTCGTTACCACAGGAGTGGCAGAGGTCATAGGAAATAGAGAAAGAAAGGAGATTTTTGATACAAGTGGATGTGAGTGTAAGGTGAAGTAGCAATTGAGAAAATTAGTCTGCTACTGTACTGCAGAGAAAGGCCAGGTTTGAATGATTAAACCAAAACAGTAGTAAAATACACCTTCTGCTTTAAAGAAGAAGTTGCATTCAGACCAGATTCACTGTCTCTGAGGTGCACAGCCTTTCAAGAACAGTTGATTGTTGGTGTTATGTGAGTCTCCCATTAAGAAAGCTGGGATCCAGTGATAGATCAGTCAGTTTATGCTAAGGTATGCTGCAGTAACAACTTATCCCCAACTCCCAGGTTTGCAGTCATAAAGGAGTTTACTTTTTGACTCATATTTTATATCCATTTTCGGTTTGCTATAGTTGTCCCACATTTTGCTAAATCTACTTGGAGATTCTAATGATTTGACTACAGAGAGAGAAAGAGCAGCAAACACACATGCAGTGACTCTTCACGTCTTTATGAAAAGCATTTGTGTGGCACTTTCATTTCTATTTCATTAGCTGCAGAATGTCTCATAGTACTGTTGTTAGTGGATTGTAGATAAACAGTCTTCTTTGGTATATGTTGTGAATGTATGTTTACATGTGTTGGGTGCATATGTGTAGCATGTATGGACTTGTGTGCTTGCACATTTGTGATTCAGAGGTTGATGTCAGGTGTTGTCTTCTATTTCTATCACTTTACAATAGAGGCAGGGTCTCCCTTACACCCAGAGCTGACAGATTTGGTGAATCTGGCTAGCAAGCTTGCCCCAGGATCCCTTATCCTTGCTCCAGAGCACTGGGATTGCAGGTAGCCATGATGTACACCCAGCTTTTTATATGAGTGCTTGGGATCTGAACTCTGGTCTTCTTCATTTAACAGCAAGGGCTTTAGCATGGGGCCATCTCCCCCGATGCCTAAGACAATCCTTTCCCAAGGAGATGCAGTAACCGTTTGATCATATAATTCACCGTAACAATGGAGTCTTGCACGGAGAAAGGAATTTGCTACTTGAGAGTGTATTATTGAAGAGAGTCTTCTTCTTCATCAGTGGCAAATGGAAATGCTAATTTTTATAGAGCTAGAGGTGTTTTTCTGCCCACACATCCCTACTCTGCAGCCTGACTGACATATTCTTACCCAGAGATGTTTTTATCATCTCCTTTGAAATGCCACCTGCCTACCCTAGCCATGCTATTGCCCTTCTGCACTTATCCAGCCTTTGAGGTGCAATTGTCGATAGCTTGACACAACGTCAGCAAATACAGACTCCCTTGATGAGTCTATGTCCTGTTGTTGTGGTGTACAAAGAGCAGGAAAAGCCCGCCTGTTTTAGGACTCCGAATCTTCAGAGTGGATTGGAGCCTCTTTTCCTTCTGATAGAGAACACTGGGACTGTGAGCTGAAACTTTTCTTATTTATATAGAGTTTGGGGTATTTGCAATCTTGAAGTGAGATAAAGGGCGTTGTGAATGGGTACCCCATCACAGACACTCAGATTCCTGTGTCACCTTGAAGGACCATTTGTTTTTCAAACTCTGTATGTTTCAGGGTGTCTTTGTTCCCTTGGGGTTTTGTAGGGCTCCTGTCCTCCTACCAGACTCTGACTCATTTTTTTTTTAGTTAATAAGCCATAAAATAAGCCACCAGCTGTGTCTTATCACTCACATAGCTTAAGTAATATGTAATCTTTCAAGACAAAAGAAATTTCAAAGATAAAAAAACTAAATTACCTTTAATCCCATGGCCCAGAGATAAGCACTGTTAATGCCTTAGTGACTAGACCTTGAGTGTCTGCGGGCAGTTTTAACAATGCCACATTGTATGAGCTGCTTACCAGTTCCCCTGTGGGTTCTGAAGTCAGAGGACCTGGAATCACAAGCTAGGCCACTGCTCACTAACTGGTGGCCTTGGGAATTTACCAAAGATCTTCCAACAAGTTTTCTCATCTGTGAAATGGCTTCTCTCACAGGATCATGCAGTTTATGGGATTATGTAGTTTGTAGAATTCTGTGTGACATATATTAAGTGCTTAATGGTGTTACTGTATGTTATATATTCTATTGAATTTATTAAATATGTTTAAAGTGTTTTTCCTTTTGGTGGATAGGTTGTCTGTGCTTGCATGTTGTGAGTGTGTGCCATGTACATGCCAGGACACATGTGTGGAGGTCAAAGAACAATTTCTAGTATCTGGACCTCACCTTCTGCCTTGTTCGCAGACAGGGCTTCTTTTCTGATGTTCTCCACTGAGTACACCAGGTTCTTGAGAGTCTAGGTTCTCCTGCCTCTGCCTCCTATCCCATTGTCAGACAGCAAGGGTTTCCTCAGTCATTGCTGCTACTAGCTTTTACATAGAGTCTGGAATTCAAATCCTCATATTTATGTGCCAAGTGCTTTATCGTTGAACCATCTCCCTAGTCCTGCTTTATGCTGTATGCTTGTTTAAGGTATGTTAGTCATATTCCTCTCACAATTAACATACATAATTATAATTCATCTCATAGTTTTAAATTAAATGATTGTAATGCTATAGTGTTATATAACATAATTCTTTTTTATTAAAATTTTTTATTTATTTTGCATACCAACCACAGTTCCCCCTCCCGCCTTTGTTCCCATTCCCTCCCCTTAAGTCCCTTCTTACTCCTGCCCCACTCCTTAGAAAGCGTAAGGCCTCTCATGGAGGCCTCAACAAAGCATGGCATATCACGAGGCAGGAACAAGCTTTCCCCTCTGCATTAAGGCTGAGCAAGGCTTTCCCACCATAGGGAGTGGGTTCCAAAATGCCAGCTCATACACCATGGAGGGATAAATCCTGGTCCCACTGCTAGGAGTCCCACAAACAGACCAAGCTACACAACTGTCACCCACAGGCAAAGGGCCTAGCGCAGTCCCATGCAGGCTCCCTAACTGTTGGTCTAGAGTCCCTGAGCTCCCATGAGCTCAGACCCCTGTCTCTGTGGGTCTCCCCATCATAATCTTGATCCCTTTGCTTATGTACTCCCTCCTCCATCTCTTCAGCTGGACTCCCAGAGCTTGGTCCAGTGCTTAGCAGTGGATCTGCTTCCACCAGTTACTGGGTGAAGAAGGTTCTATGATGACAATTAGGGTAGTCACCAGTCTGATCATAGGGAATGCCAGTTCAAGCACCCTCTCCACTATTGCTAAGTCGTCATCCTTGTGGTTTCTGGGAGATTCCCTGGCACCAGGTTTCTGCCTAACGCCATAATGCCCCCTCCCCCCATTAGGATATCTCTTTAATTGCTCTTCCTCTCAGTCCTTCCCCAAACTGAGCCATCCCAATACCTCATGTTTCCATTCCTGATTCCCTCCCCTTCTCCTTCTCTCCCCTTGCCCCACTTTACACAAGAGATCTCACCCATTTTCCCTTGGGCCATTCTTTCTACTTAGCTTCTCTGGGGCTGTGGATTGTAGTCTGGTTATTTTTTGCTTTACATCTAATATCACTTATGAGTAAGAGCATACCGTCTTTGTATTTCTGGGTCTGGGTTACCTTACTCAGGATGCTTTTTTTCTAGTTCCATCCATTTGTCTGCAGATTTCATGATGTCATTGATTTTTTTTTTAACTCCATGATAGGGTATTTAGAATGCTCCTAATTTTTTAAAACTGATTTTTATAAAAGTTTTGCTCATACATTTTTTTCATTCTCCCTTCTGTTGTCTTCCCTGGGCCATATGCAGAAGGTGTGGTGTAGAAGTATCCACTGGGGATGCAGGAGCTGTGGTACAGAGGTGTCCACTGGGGATTCAGAAGCTGTGGTGTAGAGGTATCTACTGGGGATGCAGGAGGTGTGGTGTAGAGGTATCCACTGGGGATACAGGAGCTGTGATGTAGAGGTACCCACTTTGGATGGACTTCCCATGACCTGTTGATGGTGCCCAGATTTTAAGAGGCAGAATACCAGGAATTCTGTTGTGAAACAATGTTCCCGAAATGGCTGGATAAGCAAGACTGGAACAATGACAATTCAATAGACGCATTAACATGGGATGGGTGAATTTCTGTGGGGTCTCACCCCTAGATAACTCCAGACAACTAATGACTGCTGGAGAAGGAGAATTAGACTCTCTCAGGAATGAGCCCCCTTATTGACTGTCCAGCGCAGAGCAGTCAGGTCTGAAACCATATATACGCAAATAGCACTGTTTCATAGTGTCTGCTTACATAGTGGAATTTTCTCTCAACCTTTCCTTCCCTGTTTCTCTCTGGTGGAACTTTTTCCCTTGTGAATTTCTTAATTCCCAATGAGCTGATAGCATCACATCCAGGATGTATGAGGAAGAAAACTCTTTCCACTGTAACTGCATCCTGAGACCAGTGCTCTTCACGCTCTGTGTTGTTACTGGAAATGGAGACATGGTTCTCCATCTTCTGTGTGCCATAGGATCTCAGAAGGTGCCAAGGTCCCCTGTGTCTCGCCTCTATTTCCTATGTAGAGACTTGAATCCCATCTTGGTCACACCAAGAGATTACCTTTTCTAGGCGTGATGGATGTAATTCCTCACAATCCTTGTCACAATAAGACAAGGAATTAGTGGTCTTAGAAGAGGGACGGCCTTGTTACGTCACCTCCCACCAGTCACCAACGCAAACCCCCATGAGGGAGGATCAGCCTTTCGCTGTCACAAAAATTTGTCAGTGCCCTGGCCTTGCTTGGTCTTCCCACCTTCAGAACTTCACAAATAAATTTCTGTTATTTATGAATTCCCTGATATAAGGCATTTTATTCTAACATTCCAGATGTGCAAAGATACCAGCTTGATACAGTGCGAATTGCTGGGGTTTGTACCAAAAACTTCTGAGGTTTGAAAAGCAGCCTGAGCGCCTGCATTCTGACATATTCTGGGGTGAAATCCTTGCTGCTTTCTTAAGCAGCCTGCTTTGAGGGCCCCTGTTATGTGCACATGCACAGGGAGATGGTCCATGCTGCCAGAAGAGGTCTTCTCATTGCTTAATATCATCTCATGTCATTCCAACCTGCCCTGTTCCCCAGCAGCGTGCAGAGTATTGTTTACAGTGGATATGGACACGAATTGATGTGATAGGAAAGACATTTAAGTTGCTTGCTGTTCAGAGCTTATGACAGCAACAAATCAAACATTCCTGTTGCTGTGTGTGTGTGTGTGTGTGTGTGTGTGTGTGTGTGTGTGTGTGAAAAGGTCCTCTTAGAAGACTGTTCTTAAGTGGAATTGCTTCTAAGTGGTCAGGCAGACATAAAATTTGAGTTATTTCATTGTTCTCCAGCAACACTGTAGTCAAGTCTTATTCACTCACTGCGTGTCAGAGTTCCTGTCCCCTGGCACCCTGACAAAGACAGAGTGTGACTGGGCTTCCCTGGGCACTGAGGAAGTACACAGTGTTTCTCTTATTTAATTTCAATTATTTGTTACCTGTGATGTTACATATTTTCAGTGATTTTTCATCTATGAACATTTTTATATTATTTTGTCTATTTTTCATTCTTACTGTTTTGAAAGGCTCATTATTTAATTATAAGTATACTTACAATATGGGTTGCATTTTTTTTCAATTCATCATATAGTTTTGTGGGCCGTTTGATGCAGAGAGAAATTGAATTCACTTTACATTTATAGATGTATCCTTTCTTGTTTTCCTCTTTGATTTTATGCTTTAGACAAACTTTCTCAAGTCTGCTATCATGTTTTCATGTGGTTTGAACCTAGGGTTTCATACGTGTTAAGCCAGCACTCTCTCCCTAGCTCCCTCCTTGTTCCCTCCTTGTTTTTCTTCTGAGATAGAGTCCCCCTGAGTCCATTCTGATGTGACTTTTCTCTGAGACTCAGACACTCCTTGACCTGTGACCCTCCCAGTTCTGTGTCTGAGTACCTGGGACTGTGGTCTTGCGTGTCACTTCTGGCTCGGCTCCTCTTTCAGGTCTTCCACAGATGGCTTTTTTTTGCTCACATGCTGCACATTGGAAACGTTTGCAGACACTGTCGATAAATACTCAAAGGCATGTCCTCGGGGGGCTTTGCTTTCAATGTTGAGAGACAGGTAACAAACAAAATGGTTAGCAAACTGCTATGCCTTCTTGATGCTAAGGGGTGTCATGGAGAAAACAAAGCAAACAGGATGGGAATATTTGCTTAGATTTTCTTCCACTGACTTAAACTTCTTTCAAATTTGTATTCATTTACAGATTATTTTGGTTTAAATTATTTTATTTAAATTTATTTGCTGAAAATGTTGTCTTCCCATATATCTTAAACACCAGTTTTAGGCCTACTACCTACTTAAAATTTGGGTCTATTTTCCTTTTTTAGAAATATGCTATGTCTTTATCTCTGCTTTATGTCTTAGCCTCTACCAGAGAATGCAGCAGCGTTTTTTTATTATTCCTGTATGCAATATTCCATTCCTAACCACCCTTACTCCCCTGACTCTGTTTTTCCTTTTCAGTATCTTTTTAGGTATTCTGATCAGACTGTATTTGCAGATGAATTTTAGAGTCATGTTGTCAAGTTCTATATAAAATCACTTTTGAAATTTATTTAATAATATTAAGTTTGTAGATTAATGCTTAAGGACTTAAAATCAATGTGGTATTGAGTTGTCTCATCCAGCGGCACGGCTCGTAGAGCATTGATTCTGCTTTCTTTATTTTTCTCATCGGAGTGTTGTGAATATTTTTCATCTGGATTGTGTGCTTTTCTCTTCAAAGTTATTTCAAGGCATTTTAATTCACACCTCTGGGTATGCATCCCACCTGTGCCCCACAGTCTTGATGAAGCTATGTTACTGCGGTGGCCTCAGTTTCCTCCTTTGCAGAACTGGTGTAAAATTATGTGAGTCTAACTGAGTGTGACGCTCAGGAGGCTGAAGCCAGAGGATTACTCTTCCCTCTCAGCCTGGACTTCCCCAGCATGACCCTGTCGGGAACAAACAAGCATGAAAGGCTGCGTCCCTTAGAGATGTGGGATGAGCTACAGGCGGCTTGAGCACCGACTGTGTTGTCTCTGAAGAGAACTTTATTTCCTGGGTTTTGTGTTCTTTCGAGAATTTCTGCTCTGTAATTTGCATGACCATATGTCATCTATAGAAAGCAGTATAAACAGCATTTGTAATTAGTTTTATCCTTGGCTGTTTCTTGCCATCAGGAAGAGCGTACGCTTGTGCTCAGTCAACAAGGTGATGGGAATCGTGTGTTGTCAGTTCCTCTCCTTGCCACCTCTAGCGTTTGAATTCTGGAAACCATTCTCTGGATCTTTGAACTCCTGCCTTGGCTCTATCAGTTTTCTCTCTTCTTCCTCAACAAAGCAAATTGCCCTGTGATTTCCTCTTACTTTACAGAGCCTGTGTTTCTTATGACTTCCTTGAGGGTGGAAAAGCAGATGGTGTCTCAAATTTCCTTGAAAATATCCTCATCTGTAGTTGTGTGTGATTCTTGAGTCCCTCGTCAGACGTGCAGGTTGTCTTCAGCAGCCTCGTGGGACCACGACATCGTGCTGGCTGCTGCTGTTCTTCCACAGGTTCCCAGCGCCTACATCTGGTTACAGCTGCCTGCAGTTAGAACTCCAGGGGCTCTGACGCCCTCCTCTGGCCTCAGTGGGTACCCTCTCATGCCTGGCTACTCTCTCAAACACAAACACAAATACACATAAAGATAAAAATAAAATATTTGCATTTAACCCCCAGGACAAAGGTAAGATCTCTCATCTCTTGAGTGGTGCCTGGCATTGTGACATAGTTGTCCTTGTTGTCATGACTGTTAACACAGTGTTTCCTCATGCTGGAAAGGAGATGGCATGGCCTGACAGCAGCTTGAAGGTGTCTGTGACCTCACGAGTGTGTGTAGGGACTTCATCAGCTCCTCCTCCAGATTTGCTAAAGGTTATCATACTCAACTTCCTTTATCAACTTCAATTTATCAAAATGTATACCTAACTTGTCTTCCGTCAACTTTTCTAGAGAAGAGATTGTTCTTGTTACAGCTTGGGGCTCCCAGCTATGTGAGACTGAGAATTACTTTTCTCCTCTGGTTGTGTCTGAAAGGTAGGGAAAAAGCATCCGGGTGAATACCAGCTTGACCTCTCCATGTTCTATGGCTCACGAATGTGGTGTCCCCAGCAACAGAGTCTTACCCTCAAGTTTTGGAGGACAACCAAGAGCGTGGGCTATGATCTGTAATGTTAGGAAGGCACATGGGGCCCCATTGGCCAACAATTGGAAATGAAGTCACTCATTCTTGGCACTTGGCTTTTTATTCACTAGCAAGTAGCGTCTAATGAGGGTGTTGACCCTCCATTGTAGGGTAGCTTCATTTCACACCCCCATATATATGTGGAAGAGTCTACAGTAAGTTTCTGTATGGCTTTCTGAAAGGCCTTTGGTGTTTTTCTCTCCATGTTGCTTCTCTTGCTCTGATGTCCAGTAACTACTGTATACTCTGAGGCTTTTTTTTTAAGTGTAATGTATGATTTTAGCTTTTGCTTTAAGCTTTACCACAGTTCTTATTTTTGATAACGTGAACATTTTACTTCTATAACCAGAAACTAACAGTGCATGTACTTTGCAATGCTAGTCAACTCAAGTATGGGACCTTCTGATAGTGTCTCTGATTCCCCTTTAAAAACTGGATTCAGTTGTAGTCTCTTCCTGGTAAGCTCATATTATTTTTTTAGAAGGGGGTTTAACTTTATTGAGATGGAATTCTAAATCTCATCTGTTTATGGAGTACAATTCTATTTCAGAGCATTCCCAGTTTCACTATCACAATTATAGAAAATCTTCATCATTACAGAAAGCAACCCAGATCTTGGCTCTCACTTCCTAACCACCCATTCCCTGCATAGGTAATGGCCAGTGTACTCCTCACTCTGTATTTGTCTAGCATAGGTAATGCACAGAATGGACTCATACTGTACTGATCTCCACGAACTTGCTTTTTCAAAATGTAAATTGCTTTTAATTAGAATGCTAAGTGATGCGTTTCCTTGGGATGGTTTCCTAGACATATGTCATTTCACTTTGTTCTTTTCACTGTCCCCTACTGTCTGTCTTCCTCCATGTCCCCTACTGTCTGTCATCCTCCATGTCCCCTACTGTCTGTCTTCCTCCATGTCCCCTACTGTCTGTCATCCTCTATGTCCCCTACTGTCTGTCTTCCTCCATGTCCCCTACTGTCTCTCTTCCTCCATGTCCCCTACTGTCTGTCTTCCTCCATGTCCCCTACTGTCTCTCTTCCTCCATGTCCCCTACTGTCTGTCTTCCTCCATGTCCCCTACTGTCTGTCTTCCTCCATGTCCCACCAACCTCTTGCTGGTTCCTTTCTTCTCTGACAATTACACCCCTAGATTGTACAAGTTTTATCACCATCTCCTGTTGCTCCTCCCTCTTCACTTTAGACTCTTTCATTTTCAATCCCTCTTATACTCCCCTTTCCATGTGGCTAAGGTTATTGAACACATTTTTGAATATTTATTGGGTGTATTTTTTTCTTTGTGAACTGTATATTGAGTTTATTATCTTACTTATTGATTCAACACAGCAAAAGAAACAATCAACGGAGTGAAGAAACAGACTACAGAAGGGAGAAAACTATACAGAGAATCTCTAAAGAACTCTAGAAATTGTATATCAAAACTATATTTCAACCAATAAATAAGATTGTTTCCTTTGCGGTGTTGAACATTTTGAAGTCCACAAAGTCCCATTTTTTTTTAATTTATGGAGGTTATTTCCTGGGCTGTTAGAGTCCTTTTGAGGAACTCCTTGCCTTTGTCTGTCTCTTGATGGGTTTCGCTGATGTTTTTCTCTAGCAGATCTTATCTTCTGTTGGCTCAATTAGATTTTATGTAAAGGGAGATACTTAGATACAGTTTAATTCTTGGGCTGACTATGCAGTTTTGCCAGCATGATTTGTTGAAGAGACTTTCTTTTGTTGAGTGTGTGCTTTGACATAGTTCTCAAAGACTGAGTGGCTATGACTTTGAGGGTTTATTTTTGGGTTCTTTGTTCCGTCTCATTGGGTACATGCCTGTCTGTTTTGTGCAAGTACAAATGCTGTTTTTGTCACTATGGCTTTGTGGTATGATTTGAGTCAGGCTGATTAAAAAGAAACAACTTTCATATATGAGAGTGAATGCATGGTGTATGAAGGTACTTTTCTGGTTTATTTAATTTAACCTAATGTCCTTCATTTCTACCAGCTTTGTTGCACATTAAATAATTCCATTTATCTTTGTGACATAAGCATTTTAAGTTACTCTGCTGACTTGGTGATTTATGCACGTTTTTGTATGTATCATTCCATGTTTCCTCTTATTGCTATGCTGTATTCCATAGTGTGGATCGAGCCCAATTTGTTTAACTGTCCATCTGTTGAAAGACTTCTTAGGTGTTTGCAGCCTTCTTATAGATAAATTTGATGGATGTTCGTGAATATGTTTTTCTCTCCACCCCCTCTTTTTTTTGGTGAACATAAGCTTCCATTGCTCTTGGATAAATGCCTAAAAGTGCAATTGCTGGACCAAATGGCAGCTGCGTATTTCATTTTCTTAGAAGCTGTCAAAATGTTTGCCTGAATTGTGGTCCCACTTTGCGTTCCCACCAGTGATGTCTAACTGGTCTAGGTTCTCTGCAGACTCTCCAGCTCTGGGTTGGTTTCAGGTTTTAATTTTATAGGTATGTGGTGATATCTCAGGGTGGATTTAGCTTGCATTTTGCTGATGGCCAATCATGTTGAACAGTCTTCCCGTGCTTATTTGCTATTCGTATGTCTTCCTCAGTGTGCTCATACGTTGGCCATACTTTTAATTTAGATCAGTGGCTTTTTTTATATCAAATTTGAGAGCTCCTCGTTTTAGACATTTGTTTCTTATTGAATTTGTGATTGTAGTTCACAAATGTTTTCTTCTCAGCTGCGCCTTATCTTTTTGTCCTCCTAATAGAGTATTTTGTAGAACAAGAAATCTTAATTATTTTGTGGTGCTGGGGGTCAAACTCAGAGCCTTGTGCAATCTAGGCAAGTGTTCAGCTGCTGATCTATCTCCCAAGTCCACAGACTTTCATTTTGAGTAGGTTTATGAAATTTTTATGGTTCACCATTTTGATGTCAAGCCTAAATATTATTTACCTACTAAGACCCCAAATCTTTTTTCAGTACTAAAAACAGTTTTCTCTTATTCTATGTGTATAAGTTCCTGTTCCATTTTTGCATTAGCTTTCTTTAAAAATGTATGTTTAAATCTATGTTTATTTTGTTGCCTGTGAATATTGACCCATTATTCCAACATTTTTTTGTTGAAAACCCTACAATTTCTCTTTTAATTGCTGTCATGTTGTTTTGTCCCGAATCTCTTGGACATATTTGTGTGGGCCTACTGCTAGGCTGTGTTCTGTTCTATTGAGTTATGTGTTTATCTTCTGGCAACACCACACTATTATTGTGGTTATATATGAATGATTCCTTTCACTTTCTTTTTCTTTTTCAAGATTGTTGTAAATACACTAGGGCCTGTGGTGATCATAAATTTTAGTGCCCCATTGTGTGCCTTTGTGAAATCCTTCAGTAGATTTTGATAAGAATATTGCATCTGTATATCACTATTGGGAATTGGAATATGTACTATGTTGAATCTTCTGATCTCTAAGTCCAGTATGGCTCTCCACTTATTGGCTATTATTCCATCATCTCTGCTAGCATTTTGTGATGTTCTACATCAGATTTTATGTAGAATTTATATTTTATGTCTAAAAGCATTTTCCTTAAAGCAGAAAATAAAGGTATTATATTGTGAATGGGTGTTTGTGCATGTTCATCATTTGGTTATAGACACGGGATTGAATTTTTATGTTGATCTGTCTTGCATTCTCTTGCTGGACATACTAATTCTAGACTTTTCAGTGGGCTGGGAGTCTGTAGCGAAACATATCATTTGTAAAAACATGGATGGTTTTATTTCTTCTTTCTTCTTTCATATAACATTTAGTGGTTCTTATTTCTTTATTGCAGTGGCTAAAGCACTAGCACTATATTGAAACAGAGCAGTGAGAGCAGACAACCTTGCCTTGTTTCATATGCCAGTGAGACAGCCTACCAGAAAATATGAAAATGACAATAGGTTTATTTTCTTTTTTGGTAGGTGATCATTATCAGTCAGATTTGAATATATGCTGTTTCTAACTTGCCAAAAGTTATTGTCATTAGTGAAAGTGAGTTTTGTTGTATTGTTTTATATCTCTCTTTGTTAGCCCATTGATATGGTGGTTTACCAGATTTTTTTTACATGACTGTCATTGTACAATAGGTTGTCTTCTACCACTGACAGCAAGAGCCCATTGCTGAAGACAGCACTCACACAGCTCATTGAGAAGTCGAGCTAGTGCCTACATTGAACTTTTGCTCCTAAATTCTACTTTCTTTGAAATATGAAGGTACTCTGCAGGCTACCAAAAGAGAAAGGTAAACACTAACCCAACCGCAAAAGCTTTGATCTATAATCTGTCTGGCCTGCAAAATATGCTAGGGCAATGGTGACACAGGAGTCACCAACTGATGTCTGATGTGACTTAAGCCCAACTCCATGAGATGGAACCCACATCTGAAGCAGGTATGACCAAGAAGCAGAAACTAGGTGGTCTAAAGTCCTAGGGTAAAACCAAATACTACTGGTCTGAAAAAAAGGCAATAAAATGACTCCTAGTGATATTTTGCTATACTCAGATTGGTTCCTCATTCAGCCATCACCAGAGAGACTTCCTCCTGCAGTCAATGTGAGCCAATACACAGATCCACAGCAAGACATCACACACACACACACACACACTTACACAGAGAGAGAGAAAGACATACAGAAAGAGACAAAGAAGCAGACCTTCGGCACACAGCTCTAAATGAGATATCTCCATCAAATTCCTCCCCTCAGAGCTCAGGGAGCCAGAAGGACTGAATGAGACAGAAGGGATGGAGGACAACAGGAGAACAAAGCCCTCTAAAACATCTGAGGAAAACTCACACTAACTCAGAGACTGACGCAGCAATTACAGGGCCTTCATGGGTCTGTGCCAGGTCCTCTGCATATTTACTATAGCCTTCAATTTAGTACAGGACTATTTCTACTAAATTTATATTACTACAATTTATAGAACTCCTAAGTGTGTCAACAAGTGAATGTCTGCTGATTCTTGTGCTTGGACTTTTAAAACTCTGTTGTGAACTTGTTTTGTTCAATGTTGATATGATGATTTTTGTTTTTATATTTCATTTTGTTATAGTTTGCCATTATCTTTAGAAGCCTGTTGATTTCTCATGAGAGACAGAAAGGGAGTAGATACGGATAGGAGAGAAGGTGTGGAGGAACTGAGAGTCATAGAGGGAGGTGAAGATATATTTAGACTATATTGTACAAGAAAATAATCTGTGTTTAATAAAAGGGAAAATTTTTAATTGTTTTTATTGAGCTATATATTTTTCTACACTCCCTTCTTTTCCTCCCCCCTCCCCTTATACCCTCTCCCACGATCCCCATGCTCCCAATTTACTCAGGAGACCTTGTATTTTTCTACTTCCCACATAGATTAGATCCATGTATGTCTCTCTTAGAGTCCTCCTTGTTGTCTAGGTTCTCTGGGGTTGTGAATTGTAGGCTGGTTTTTCTTTGCTTTATTTCCCAAAGCCACTTATATGTGAGTACATATTATATTCACCTTTTCTGGGTCTGGGTTACTTCACTCAATAGGATGTTTTCTAGATACATCAATTTGCCCGAAAATTTCAAGATGCCATTATTTTTTTCTGCTGTGTGGTACTCCATTGTGTAAAAATACCATATTTTCCTTATATTTCTTTAGTTGTTTCCAGGTTCTGGATTTGACAAATAATGTTGCTATGAACATAGTTGAGCTCATGTCCTTGTGGTATGATTGAGCATCCTTTGGGTATATACCCAAAAGTGGTATTGCTGGGTCTTGAGGTAGATTGATTCCTAATTTTCAGAGAAATCGTCATACTGAAATCCAAAGCAGCTGTACCAGTTTGCACTCCCACTAGCAATGGAGGAGTGTTCCCTATACTCCACATCCTCTTCAGGATAAGTTGTCATCAGTGTTTTTGATCTTGGTCATTCTTACAGATGTAAGGTGGAATCTCAGAGTTTTTTGATTTGCATTTCTTTGATGGCTAAGGATGTTGAGCATTTCCTTAAGTGTCTTTCAGCCATTTTAGATTCCTCTGTTGAGAATTCTCTGTTTAGGTTGGTACTCCATTTTTTTTTATTAGAGTATTTGTTCTTTTGATGACCAATTTTTTGAGTTCTTTGTATATTTGCAGATCAGCCCTCTGTCTGATGAAGGGTTGGTGAAGTTCTTTTACCATTCTGTAGACTGCCGTTTTGTCTTGTTGACCGTGTGCTTTGCTTTACAGAAGTTTCTCAGTTTCAGGAGGTCTCGTTTATTAATTATTTCTCTCAGTGTCTGTGCTACTGGGGTTATATTTAGGAAATGGTCTTCTGTGCCAATATGTTCAAGCATATTTCCTACTTTCTCTTCTATGAGGGTCAGTGTAACCAGTTGGTTTTCTGTTGAGATCTTTGATCCTTTTGACTTGAGGTTTGTACATAGCAATAGATATGGATCTATTTTCATTCTTCTACATGTTGATATCCAGTTATGTCAACACCATTTGTTGAATATGCTTCCTTTTTTCTATTTTATATTTAAAATGGAAAGTTTTTAAAATTTAAAAATATTCAAGAAATTTTAAGAAAAAATAAAGTACCTGAAATAAAGCCTACTTGGTCATGATGTGAAACTGATTTGGCACAATTTTGGATTTACTGATCTTTAGTTAAGAACTTTTGCATCTATATTAATGTGAGATATTTTGCTGTTTTCTTTCTTATACTGACATCATCTGGCATTTATATGATAATAATATAATTCAAATCATTTATAAGATGATTTAATAAATGTATCCCTACATGTTCTCATGATATAGACTCTTCATTTTTGGAAAGATATATTATCCTATTGATGTTTATTCTGATTGAGGTGTGTAATAGAATTCTCCAGTGAAACTATCTGAGTCTAGAAATTTCTCTTTGAAGCATAAGGAGAATATTGAAACTATGAACTCAAACTTTTTGTTGGTTCAGAACATTCAGATTTTTCTGCTTGACATTGAGGAAGTGCCTCTTTTTTCTGCATTGCTGGGGTCATAAACACAGAGTTCATTGCATTCTTTTTTTCCTTTCTCATGACTCTAGTATCTATACTGATATTCTAGCCTTTCTCCATTTCTGGGCTATTGAGAACAGAACAGGAATACACCTGAGTGAGCAGGTATCTCTGCAGTTGGAGACAGATTTATTTAGATATATGCCATAGTAGGTTGAATCATGTAGTAGATTTATTTGAAAAACTTCCACACCGATTTCCATGTAACTGCACTTGTGTACACTCTTACCAGCAGGGAACACATGCTCTTTTCCTACATCTGAACAGCATTTGTTGTCACTTTTTAATCTTTGTCATTCTGACTGGGGTAAGATGAAATATCAATAGTTTTAATTTGTAGTTCCCTGATAGATAAGGATGTTGAACATTTAAAAAATGTTTCTCTGCCATTTGTGTTCTTTTGGAAAGAATCTATTTAGTTCCATGCCTGAAATTTTCAAATGGGTTCTTTAGTATTTTGAGTATATATTCTAGATGCTAATCCTTTATGGAATGTATAGTTGGCAACGTCTTTCACCCCTTCTGTAGACTGCCTCTTCACTTGAATGATTGTATCCCTCACGGCAAAGTCTTTCACCCCATTCTGTAGGCTGCCTCTTCTCTTGAATGATTGTGTCCCTCAATGTTAAGGTTTTTAGCTTCCTGAGGCCCCATCTGTCAGTTGTTGGGTTTAATGCCTGTGCTACTGAGATACTGTCCAGAAAGCCCTTTCCTGTGCTTAGAAGCTAAAGTACACTGCTTTCTCCTCTAACGTTCAAGGTCTTCTTCAAGTTCTTTACTGTTTACAATGTTCATTTTAGATTGGTTAGATTTATTTATCCCAAGGCAGTTTTTGCGTCTATTGTGAATGAAATTGTTTAACTGATTTCTTTCTTCCTTTGTTATGTGTAAGCTATGTGTTCTGCTGCTTTGCTAAACATGTCTATCAGTTATAGGAGCTTCCTTGTGGTCTTTAGGGCTTTTCATGTATAGAATCATATCATATGCAAACAGGGATATTCCAAACTTTTCTCTTTTCTTTATCTTCTTCACATGTCTTAGTTTTCTAGCTAAGACTTCACATATATTGACTAGGGGTGGAGTGAGTAGACATAATTGTATTATTCCTGATTTTAATAGAAACATTTTTAAATTTTTTGAGCATTTTGTTGGCTGTAGGTTTGCTGTATAATGCTTTTCTTATGCTGAGATAAATCCCCCGTATCCTTATATTCTCTGGGCCTTTTATTATGAAGAGATATTGCATTTTGTCAAAGACCTTTCCTGCAGCTAATGAGATGATCATGTAGTTTCTGTCTCTGAGTCTGTTTATGTGTTGGATTCCATTTATTGATTTACACGTGTTGAACCAGCCCTGCATCTTTGGGATGAACCTGACTTGATAGTGGTGGATTTTTTTTTATTTGTTCTTGAATTCAATTTTCAAGTATTTTACTGAGAATTTTTGCATCTGTGTTCATCGGGGAGAATGGTCTATATTTTTTGTGTGTTCATTTTGTCTTTATTTGGTTGAGTCATCAGTGTAATGCTAGCTTCATAAAAATAATTTGAAAGCAGTCTTTCATTTTCTATTTTGCAGAATAGTTCAAGAAACATTGATTTTAGTTCTTTTTTTTTTTTTTTTTTTTTTAGTCTGGCATAAATCCTCAGTCAAATCTATCGGGGTGTAAGTTTTTTGGGAACTTTTTGCTTAATTTTGTTTTTAATGAATTTAATTTTAATTTCTTTATTGGTTTTATTGCTAATGTGTTTACTTTGGTGGGTGTCCTGGCTAGTTTTATGTAACTTGACACAGAAGACATAGAGTCTTCTGAATGAAGGGGTCCTCAAATGAGAGAATGCCTCCATAAAATTGCACTGTAGAACATTTTCTTATTTAATGATTGGTGGGAGAGGGTCTAGACCATAGTGGATGCTTCCATGCCTATGCTGGTGGTCTTGGGTTCTATAAATAGCAAGCTGAGCAATCCAGTAAGTGGCATCCCTCCATGGCCTCTGCATCAGGTCCTTACTCTAGGTTTCTGCCCTGTTTGAACTCCTTCAGTGATGGACTACAATGTAGACTTGTAAGCCTTTCCTTCCCAACTCACTTTAGGTCATGGTGTTTCATCACAACAATATAAACCCTAAGTAGTACAGTAGGTTATATACACTCTAGAAATCAATCTGTTTCTTATAGAGTTTCCATTTTGATGTAATAAATATTTTAGAAGAGTATCTTTTAGCCCTTTGGATTTGATTGGTGTGTTTTACAATGTCTCCTGTTTCAGTAAAATTATCTAATTTTATTAATTTTGGTCTTTTTGCCTTTTCTTTTGGTTAATGTGACTAAAGTTTTGTCAATCTTGTTAATATTTTCAAAGAAGCAACTCATTTCACCGATTCTTTGTATTTTTTTGTTTCAATTTTGTCTCTTATTTTGATTATCTTGTCTGTTCTGCCTTTTTTGGTATTGTTTGCTCTTGTTCTCCAAGGCCTTCATGTGGCCTATTTAGCTATTAATTTGAAACCTCTTAAAAATTTTTGATGTAGGTACTTAGTTCTAAATCCTTCTCTCTTAGGGTTATATTTATTGTGTTGTCCTGTAGATTTTGATATGTTTCATCTTTATTTTCACTCAGTTCTATGATTTTTTTAATTTCTATCTTTATCTTTTTTTCTTGGCTTAATTTTCATTCAATAGTGTTTTTAGTTTCCATGAATTTGTGAACTTTCTATAGTTTCTGTTGCTGGTGATGTCTAGCTTTATTCTTTTGTGCTCATAGAGAATTATCCTAAATATATTGAGATTTACTTTGTATTCTAACATGTGGTCAATTTGGGAGAAAGTTTTATAGGCTATTGAGAAAAATGTGCACTCTTTGTGCTTGTGTGTAATGTTCTGTTGATATCTATGAGGTACATTTGAAATTCCAGTGTTTCTCTGTTTAACATTTGTTAGGATGACCTGTCTATTGGTGAGAATGGAGTATTGAAATTCCCCACTGTTTCTGTGGGGATTCTTTTGTGGTTTTAGCTCTACTATTTCTTTTTATGGAATTGGATACCTGCGTCTTCGAGGTGTATATGTTTGTGATTGTAATATCCTCTTGGTGAATTGTTCTTCTAATGAGTATCAAGTGACATTCCTTATCCTCATTGAATTTGGTTTGAAGTCCATTTTTTCCCCAAATTTCGGAAGAGCTACTCCATCGTGTTTCTTAGTCCATTTACCTGGAATACCCTTTTCCATTCCCTCACACTAAGATGATGTGTATTGTTGAAAATAAAGTATATTTTTTAGAGTTAGCAAAAATCTGGGCCTTGTTTACTCATTCAGTCTTCAAGTCTGTGTATCTTTATTGGGGTACTGGGACCATTAATACTAAGAGTTCTTATTGAGAGAAATATGCTAATTCTATTCTGTTGATGACTTTGTGATGTTTTCTGAGACTTCTTTGATTGGCTTTTCTATTTATTTCTTCCCTCTGATCTCTTTGGTTCATTCTCTTTAAACCAGAGGATTCTTTCTACTGCAGTCTGTAGAGCTGGCTTGGAAGTCATAAATTCCTTTCGTCTGCCTTTTTGGGTGGAGGAGTGGAAAATAGGGTTTCACAGTTTAGCCTTGGACGGTCTTGAACTCACAAAGATCTGCCTGCCTCTGCCTGGCATGTACCAGCATGCCTGGCTTCTTTACTCTGTTTTTTTTATTATTATTATAAAAAGATTTTTTTTATCTTTCTCTTTTAATAGATCGTTTTTATGGGTATAGTAGTAAGGTTTTCTGGCTGTAAGTTTTCATAGCTTTGAATACATATTCCCATGCTCTTCTCTCTTTTAAAGTTTCTGTTGAATAGTCTGTTCTTAATCAGATGGGCCTCCCTTTTTAAGTTACTTGACCTTCCCTTCCTTTATTAAGTGACTTGACCTTCCCCAGAGATGTCAATACCCTTTCTTTATTCTGTGTTTTAAAATGTTTTAACTACAAGCTCCATGAGGAATTTCTTTTCTGCTCTTATTTTGTATTGCCGTAGGCCTCTCATTTCTGGATGGACATCTCTTTTGCTCTGTTTGAGAAATTTTCTTCTATGATTTTATTGGAAATATTCTTTATGCCTTTGCTGTTCTCAAAATCCAAGCATTCTTTGGTTGCCTATAGTTCTTTGTTTAGGGTTGAGCCTCCTGGGCATTCCCACACCCATGTTAGCATGTCTGCTGGTGCTGTCCTTGTTCTGGTCATGCTTAGGCAGCTGTGTTGGTGGGACTTTATGGGTGCACTGTCTGACGTTCCTAGGAAACATAATGACGGCCACCAGTTTTTCTGTTCCTATAGCTGTTGCAATCTTCCTTCCTCTTCTTCCACAACGACCTTAGGTGTGATAGTTATATGTAGATGCGTCAGTTAGCACTGGACTCCATAACTCTGGATTTTGATTGGTTGTGTTTTTTTTAAAATGGTCTCCATCTGTTACAAAGAGAATTTCTTAGATGATGGGATGAGAACTACACTTTCTGTGGATACAAGAAAATTTACTTAGATTATGGTTAGTGGTCCTGCTGATTTTGTGAAGTGAGGGTTTCAGCTTCACTTCTAACATCCACGACTTCACCAGCTCTGGGGCGTTGACTAGGTGTCCAGTCATTCTTTTGGATTCTTTGTCTAGAAGTTTTTGTAGGTCATTTTCTTTATGTACCATTATTACAGGATTAAGGGTTAGTGGAGGAGACATCCTCTCGGATTTTCATGCTGTTTTGTTTCTGGCTGGGTCTCTTGCCTCTGCAGTAGTTTGCTTATTCGGTTCTTATTTTCCCTTATTCCTTCTTTCTTCTTTCAAGTTGCTTTTTTCTTTCAGTGGAGGACTTTACAGTGTTCAGAGAGGACTAGTTTCCCTACAGTTGAAATGCCAATTTCCCTGTAGGAGGCTAGTACAGGAAATTTTAGAAAGCATGGGTGGGCCTCAGCAGGGGGAACCTTGGGCCCCCACATGCTGCAGAAGGATAAAGTGGGCTCTTAGATCAGAATCCCTGAAAACTATGGCCATAGTCTCTCCTCCTCTTTTTTTTTTTTTTTTTTTTTTTTTGTTTGTTTTGTTTTTCGAGACAGGGTTTCTCTGTAGCTTTGGAGCCTGTCCTGGAACTAGCTCTTGTAGGCCAGGCTGGCCACAGACTCAGAGATCCGCCTGCCTCTGCCTCCCAAGTGCTGGGATTAAAGGCATGTGCTAGCACTGTTCGGCTCCTCCTCATTTTTAAATAAGAGCACAGGCTGGACAAATTCCCACCAGCTCTGTATTGACTTCACTTTATGTAGTTTGAAAGGCTTTACTTTCATTTTTATTTAGTTGTGTACTTTTTATTTCCATGAAGATTTCTTCTTAGACTGTGAACCATTTAGACATCTGATGTTTAATTCCTTTGTTTAAGTTCTTCCTTTTACTGAGATTTAGTTTAATCCCATTGTTGTCACAGGAAATAGTTCACATGATTTTAAACCCTTTAATTTGCTGACGTTTTTGCTACCCTTTTGGATCTGATCGGCCTGAGGACTGTTTAGTGGTATGTACATTCTATTGTGTTGGGAACAGTGTTCCATGTAGACTGTATCCCGAAGGTGATCGTGTTATTCACATGTGTGATTTACTTCTTGTCATTTGCTGGATGTGGAATCTTATGCTCAGTTGTAGTGGTACACCTGCCTAGCCTTTCTTTCAGCAATGTCTGGTGTGCTTCATTCTTTTCTTACTTGGGGTGCAAGCATACGGCCATTCTTTTACTCATCTTTGTATTTCTAACACAGTGTCTCATATATAATGCTGACTTTCAGTAGACATTCCTGAATGGCTTAGGAAGTTAAAAGCACGTAGGAACATCAATGAAAGATAGAACAGATCTCACTTTGTCAAGCTGTGCTTTCCCTCTGGTTGTTTAAATTATGCATCATATAGTTTTTAATTAAGTTTTCTTAGTTCTTCATTTATTTTCTTTACCATCGACTTGAACGTCTTAGCAGACGAAGAAGGAAAGCTTAGTAGAAATAGTGTGGCTTTTCTAGCGAGACAGATTTTATCTTGAATATAAGCTCCATGACCAACCAGATCATTTAGTCTCTTTAATTTTCAGCTTCATAGCTTGGAAATGAAAATTATGTCAGTCTATTAATTAGGATATGGTTGGAAGTGTTAGAGTCTCTGTATTAAATAATAATAATAATAATAATAATTGTCTTATTTATATAAAAATTTTGAAGTAATTTCAAGTGTGGCTTGAGTCATGAGAGAAGTTGTTTTCATCACGAGGGAATGAATACCTCTTCCTTCCTCACTCTCTCCTTACCCTCCTCCCGTTCCTTGGCAGTTTTTGAGGCAGAATCTCATGTGTAACTCAGACCAGCCAGGAGTTCACCATCTTATTTGTTGTCAGAGGCTGCTTATTTGTTTCCCAGCCACCCAGATTCCCGAAATAATCATACAGAAATCTGTATTAATTGTAGCACTGTTTGAATAGCCAATAGCTTAAGCGTATTTCTAGCTAGCTCTTACATCTTAAATCAACCTGTCTTTATTAATCTGTGTATCACCACCAAGAAGAATCTCTAAAATGTCACAGAGTTCATTTTGTGTTGGGAATGGAGCCTGGCCTTAAGAGTGGTTTGTAAACCTAGTGAGAGTTCATTGGAGAAAACTAAATTTTCATTTGTGAATGTTGGAGATACCTTCTGGATTAGGGTTAGAGGCTTGTGTTCCCTTCATCTTTTAGTGCTGGGACCTCCTCTGTCTTAGTCCTATGCAGGCTCTGTGCATGCTGCCATAGTCTCTGTGAGTTCATATGTATTTGAGTCCTGCTTTCTTTAGAGGGCTTTGTTTTCTTGGTATGCTCCCTCCTCTTTAGTATTTCAATCTTTCTGCCTTCTCTGCTGCTGGGTTCCTTGAACACTGAAAGGAGGGATTTGATGGATATCCAGTTTAGGACTGAGTGTTCCAAGATCTCTCATACTCTGCACATTGTCCAGATGTGGGTATCTGTGTTTATTTCCATCTACTGAAAGAAGATTCTCTGGTTATGACTGAGCAAGACACTGATCTATGAGTACAACAGCATGCTATTAGGAATTATTTCATTGCTATGTTCCTTTATCAGAACAATAGTATTTGCTTTTCCCAGAGGCCCCTGGCCTGTCCAGTCTCAGGTTCTTGACTACCTAAGCAGTGTCAGGAATGGGTTCCATTTCATGGAGTGGACCTTAAATTCAATCAGATATTGGTTGATTACTCCTAAATCCGCCACTATTGCATTAGTGTACCTTGCAGGCATGTCACCATGGAAGAACAAAGACTTTGTAGCTGGGTTGGTGTTTATATCATTTTCCTTTTGCTGCGTGCAGAGTACCTTCCAGTTCCTTCAGTAAGGGTGAAGGTTCTAGGTAGGCACCAGTTAAACTTCTCCATGTTTAAAGTGTTATGTAAGTTTTCAGTAACAGGGCCTTATTTTACCATCAGTTTGTAGAGAACAACCAATAATCTTGACAATAGTCAGGGTTGTTTGGAGGTTCCCATAGGCTCCCTTTGACCAACAACTCAATTATATGTAACCCATTCCCTGAACTGGAATCTTCATTTGGTTATAAGAGGTACACAACTGGGGATCCATCTTCCCTATATTTTGATAATTCTGTTTAGATCACCTTCATACATGCATATATGTTAGGAAGCTTCTACTATATTAGGCTTCCATATGACTTCTCAAATGACCTTTTTTTTAGTTGCCTCTCCCTATAACCCTTTCTTACTCCACTCTTCCCTCCTACTTCTTATTTGATTCTCCTGATGAATTCAGTCCTCATAACTCCATCCATAACAGTCTATTTTTTTCTTTATGGAAACATTCCTTTCCTTTCTTCCCTTGCTCTACACCTAACCTCTGTAATGATATAGATTGTAGTCTGTTTATTGAAGACAACTGCTAATATCTACATATAAGCAAATACATAACGTATTTGTCCTTTTGGGTCTGCGTTATTTCACTCTGGATTTTTTTCTAGTTGTATCCATTTACATGCAAGTTTATTATTTCAGTTTTAGTAGCTGAACAATAGTCCATTGTGTGAATGCACCACATTTTCTTTATCCATTCCTCTGTGGAGGGTTTCCAGTTTCTGGCTATTATGAATAAAGTAGCAATGAATATGGTTAAGTAAGTGTCTCTGTAGTAGGATGTAGAGTCCTTTGGGTATATGACCAAGTGCAGTGTACTTGGATCTTGAGGTTGATCTGTTCCCAGCTTCCTGAGGAACTGCCACACTGATTTCCACAGTGGCTGTCCAAATTTGCACTCCCAGTGAATGAGTGTTCTCCTTACTTCACATCACCACCAGCATGAGTTGTCACTTGTTTTAGTGATTTTGACCATTCTTTATTCACTGTCTTAAATGTTTTATTACACAAGTCTCTCATTTGTTTGGTATATATTCATTTATTCATTTAAGGAACCATTAACAGCTATACCAGAAAGGGCAGTACTATGTATGACATCATTTATGTAGGTCAAAAATATTAGTCATTTTGAAATTCTCAAACTAATTTAGTTTGAAACAGTGCCACCCAGACAAAAAAAAGAGATAATTTTCAGCATGACCTTATTTTTCTATGGTGGCTAGAAGTCAGCTGTCTCTGGGAGGCAGGACCTTGGTATGGAAGGAACATGAAGGGATTTCTGAGACAATGGATGTGCTTTATGGCTTGTTTTCTGTGCAAGGAGCCCAGAAGTACATGCTTGTCAAAACCTATCATGCTAAACATGGAAGGGCTTTGTCTTTTATTGTATGGGAACTGTACAGCAATAAAATTCATTACAGAATAGAGTAGAAAATTAAATAAGAAAGGTAAAGACAGAGGAAATGGAAAATTACCATTGATGCTTAAACCATTTCATAGTAGAGATAAATTTGGATTCGGGTCACCTGTCCTGTAATGCTCACAGAGCTGGGAAGTAGGTGTCCAAGAACTACATCCTGACCATGATATGACCCTGTCTTTCTAGTCTCTACTATTAGCACATGGTAGTAGCATCCGTATGGTAGTAGCATCCATCCATGACAGTTTGTAGTCAATGTAAGACTTAGTGAATACTGGTGTAGTTGTCTTTACCCAGGTAATGGAGCAACTGATGAGCAGGCCATGAGAATACAGAAATATAGCCTCTTCTTAGGGTGGATTCAAGGACGGACGGTCTGACCATGGCACACATTACTGCAGGAATACTTCATTCGTTCTGTGAGTGAAATAAACTGGCAGCATTTACACCTGGATGATTTTCTTGATTGAACCTGATAGGTCATGATGTCTGTGCAGTTGTGAGTTCGAATTCACAATAGGTAGGTAGACATGATGTCTGTGCAGTTGTGATTACACATCTACAGGTAGGGTAGACATGATGTCTGTGCAGTGTGAACCTGAGTCCACAGGTGGGTAGACATGATGTCTGTGCAGTGTGAACCTGAGTCCACAGGTGGGTAGACATGATGTCTGTGCAGTGTGAACCTGAGTCCACAGGTGGGTTGAAGCAGCTCTGAACTGCATGGAAAAGGAAAGAGGAGACTGGCCCTCCTATCTATGAAGGAGGCAGAGGAACAACCCCTGATCTCTCTGTCTGGACATTCTGTCTGTTTCCTGCTTATAAACACGTCCACATGCTCCCCATCATGGGATGTGAGCTCTGTCCAAGGAGGACTGGGCCCAGACATCCTAGATTCTCCTGTGTACAGTTTTGGGGGGCTTTGTTAAACAGAACAGAAATGAAAGTACCATTTAAACAGAAATGAGCGTGGAATCACATGAATATTGAATGTGCACTATACTTCTATGGGGTTAATTGAAACTTCATCCTTACCATTTTCTTCATCAGAAAGCCTCTGTGTACAAAGACTTTGACATGACCTGCATCTTTGCAGGCTACTTTGACTCATCCCGCTCTTGTACCTCTTCTCCTGGACTTCTCTTAGGCACTAGACGCACGACTTTCCCCTCGCTCCTTGAATTTGCTAATATGATTTTCTTGAGCCATTTAGCCCAATGCCCATTTTAAATTAATTAATTTATTTACTCATTTTCTTGTTTTTACATCCTAACCAAAGCTTCCTCTCCATTCCCTCTTCCCAGTCCTCTCCCCCTACCTCCCAACCCCCACCCCATCCACTCATCCTCTTCTGTTTAGATACAGGCTGGCCTTCCATGAACATCAGCCAGACATGGTCTATCAAACTGTAGTGAGACCAGACAGCCCCTTCTCCGTTAAGATTGGATGAGGCAATCCAGCAGGAGGAATGGGTCCCTAAATCAGGTGGCACAATCAGAGACAGTCCCTGCGCTCACTGCTAGGAGTCCCCCACGAAGAACAGCAAGTTACACAGTTGTCATATATATTCAGAAGGCCTAGGTCAGTCCCATGCAGATTCTCTGGATGTCAGTTCAGTCTCTCTGTGATGCATAATTAATAAAAACTCAGGGAGAGATATTGGGGTTCAACCTGATGACCCAAAAAGCAAAGCAGCCAGCACTGGCTCTTACCTCAACCTCAATCCAAAAATGTCAGCCCTGTCTCCAAGAATCTCAGAATAAGACCATGTGTCAGATCTGTCTTTTCCCATTTTCTAATCCTCTCCAGTTCTGGGATTAAAGGTGTGCACCACTACCACCTGGTTTCTATGGCAAGCTAATGTAGCTACTGGGATTAAAGGTATGTGTCACCACTACCTAGTCTATAAGGCTTATCAGTGTATCTGTTTTACTCTCTGAACTTCAGGCAAGCTTTATTTATTAAAATGAAATATCACTCCATCTCTGAGTCCTTATGAAGCCAGGTTTATAAGTGGTGCACTAGACACCACTGGGTCCTACAATCCTTCCTCCCCCTTTTTCTGCAGGATTCCCAGATTTCTGCCTAGTGTTTGGCTGCGGGTCTCTGCATCTGTTTCCATCCGTTGCTGGGTGAAGCCTCTCTGATGACAGTTGGGTTAGGCACCAATCTATGCGTATAGTAGAATGTCATTAGGAATCATTTGATTGACATTTTCCATTTGTGTTTGGTTCTATCCTAGGTCTCTGGGGTATCCCACTTCTGGGTCCTGGTCTTCATGGGTATCCAGCTGTTTCAGTCACCAATTAGTCACTTCCACCATTTCTGCACCATCTTTATTAACCCTAGAACATCTTGTAGGCAGGACAAATTGTAAGTCACAGGGTGATTTTTATCACAAAAAATTTAGTGTCTCTTGAAATGAAACATAAACATAACCAATATATATATGCATAATTTCAAAGTCAACATAATATCCCAATGTTAATATAGAAAGAAATAAAATGGAATGAGTTTGTTGCAAAATTTTATAGGCACATGCATATAGACACACCAGCATGCAGTAGCTATAGAGCAAAAAGCCAAGCTCGAAACTATGACATACTCAGTTCTTCCTCTCACTCCACCTCTGCAGGGCATGGTACTTTAGATGTGAACCACTCAGAGAGCGGTTTTGGCTCTGTTTAGGAGACATATACCTCCATTCTGAATTTACCTATCTTCTAAAATTCTCAAAAACCAAAGGTACCCCCCCACCTCTTGTCCCTTCCAGAAACTTCTATTGTCATCTACTTACTCTAGGCTCAGTTTGACAATCTGAATCTCCAGGATCCATCCAGATGCTTAGTTTGCTCTGGCTACATCACATCCTTTCCAGCTGATGTCCGGTCTAATTAATAGTGTTCATTATCTGGTCCGTGGTGGAATTACATGGTTTCAAGTTGATGTGGGTATAGTCTCTATGACTCTAAGAAGTTTGAAGAAGCAAAACTGAATCTCCAATTTTATTTGAATCAGTGCTATTGGAGTCTTAGTTCCTTCCTTTTCTAGAAACTTTACCTTGGGCAAGTCTTTTAAATTTATAGCTCAGTCCTTAGGCACGAAGTAGGGTTAATCACATTACTTAGAAAACTTTTAAAGGAGCAAAATGAACAATGTTTGGAAACTGTTTTTGCACGCTATCACACACTAAGTGTTTTCTTAATAAACTGTCATTTCAGCAGGTGAGTTTTAACATTCCTAGGTAAACTAACACAGCGAATGACTTATTTTTTAAATGAAAGATTATACGATAAATATTTTAGTCTTTGAGGTTTGTGTAGTCTCCCCTGTAGCCTCTCACCTCTGCTGCAGCATTGAGTCAAAGATGTATTTCAGCACATGCAAATTAATGGGCAGATCATGCTTTCATACAATTCTATTTGTAGATTGGGGAGGTAGCTCAGTGATACAGCATGCACTTAGCATGTGTGAGATCCTTAGTTCAATTCATAGTACCACAAACATTTCAACAATATGCAATGGGCCAGATTTGGCCTGCTTCTGTGGTATAGGATGAAGAAGCAGAAAAGGCCTTCCTAGGAAAGAGGTGATAGTACAAAGCAGGCAAAAGTTTCGTGATTGGTACACAGCAGCTAGAAGCTTGGAGATACACGGCAGCTAGAAGTTTTAACTCTGTGCCTGTATGTTGTTCTTCTTTCAGTGGAAACAGGATATTTTACAATCTGCTCTACCCCAAGTTTTTAGCTTCATTTATTGATGTACATTAACTAAACATCGTATACAATTAGCTTTATTATAGCACAAATAATAAAAACCCAGAGACAGATATTGTGGTTCAAGCTGAAGATCAGAAAAGCAAAACGGCCAAGTCACTAAAGAAGTCTTACCTCTGCCAAGGCTTGGTGACTGCAGAATGAACCCTGAGCCTCTGTCTTCTTCCATTTTATATTCCTCTTTAGTTCTGGGATTAAAGGCATGTGACTCCCGAGTACTGGGATTAAAGGTGTGAGCTACCACCACCTGGATCTGTTTCTGCATTGGTCTTGTGTAGCCCAGGTTGGCCTTGAACTCACAGAGATCCATCTGCCTTTGTCTCCCAAATCCTGGGATTAAAGATTAAAGGTGTGTGACACCACTGCCTGGTCTCTAGCGGCTTAGTTTTACTCTCTGATCTTCAAGCAAGCTTTATTTATTAAAACATAAATATCACTATATTTCCCCTTTTGTCTAAAATAAAAAAGAAGGCTGCAACCAATATAAAAAAACTATATACAATAAGTACAATAGCGATATACAATATGCACAGTAAATAAATACATCAGCAATATTTAGTCTATTTGTATTTGACAAATTTGGAGGAAAAACTCCATATTCATCCTATCTTGTGAGCTCAATGTCTTGTACCTAATTTACTTTCTATTATAACTTGCTTTCTGTATCTGGTAAATAAGGAAAACTATAACAACTATCTAGTCTTTAACTCTTTCAGAGACCCAAGAAGGAAATATTATTAACCGGGTAAGCAGGAAGTGTGAGCAAGAGACTTCTGAAAATTGTGAGAAATGACAGAAACAGCTGGCTGCCTGGATAGTCACCCAAAGTTTCTCTGCAACATTGAGGCAGCCATCTTCAGTCTATAGGCCTAGAATATTGAATAGACTTTTCTATGAAATAGAGCTTTTGAAAGACCGTTCCACTTTTTCTGGGCAAGGTTTGGCACATAGACTTAGAAGTGATAAAACTCTCATCTTCATGACCATCCTGGGGTTTTCATTATTCCTGCTCTAGCACAGCATTCTTTAGAAGTAAACATGGACCTGGGAAGGGTGTCTTATGGTACAGGAAGCTGAAAAGCTAATTGCTGTGTGTGGTGTGAACTATGTGGTGGTCTCTCTCTAAGTTCATAATTTAAACTTAATCCCTAGGGTTCTGGTGTCAGGAGGTGATTAGATCATAGGAGGAGTCCTCTAGAGTTAGTTTAGTATCCTTTTAGTGATAGACAAGACCAGAGTCACCTGCTGTGTGAAGATGCAGCTAAACGAAAGGCACCATCTATAAGCCCAGAAGCTGTCCCTCACTGAACATAGAGTCTTGGCACCTTATTCTCACCTTGTTCTTGGATTTCCAAGCTCTATTGCAGGAAGCAAGTTTCTGTGACTTACACTCTTCCCCTCTTGTGAATTCTTAGCATCCTGGGTAGAGTGCAATACTCTTGAAGTCTAAGTGTTACCAGAGTGAACCAAGCATCTTTCTTTTCATACAGCATTTGTGTTCTTCCTGGCCAAGGAGAACAAATGTTGAAGTCCCACAAGAGATGACAACTCCATATCACAAGATGGGGGAGTAAACAGAACATCCATGAAGATCTTTCATGAAGAATTGGGAACATTAGAAAATGCATATATAACTTTTCCTTTTCGGTGTTGATGATTACACCCAGAGCCTTTGGGATTCCTTTCAGGAATTTTTGAGAAGAAAAAGCACCAGTAAAAGAAAAAGCATGTCTTTAGGTAGTATCATCAAGGGACACCCTGAAGCTCATGAGGAACTATAGCAGACACCATGCACACTGTGAAAGACTGTGATATGTGCATGTGTGTGTGTGTATGTGTGTTTGTGTATGTGTGTGTGGTATTATTATGCAGGTACCAATCTATTGCATTTTGAGTCAAGTTTCTTCAACAATTGTCCCAAACCATAGATGGTCCAGTCCCATTGCAGCCCTGTGCAGTTTCTATTGGCTTATGTCTGGTTTGCAGAGAAACAGCTTGATGTGAGAAATGCATTAAGAAGTCCCCCCATTTCCCTGGAGGGTATGGGCCCTTTCCCCCTTAATTCACAAGGCGTGCTGAACTAATTTCTGCCTGCAAAAATGAATGGCCCATCAGTTTTGTGCTGGTGGTTCCAGGACCATCCATCCCCAGAATCCAGCAATCACTCACTGACTGTGGTCTTAGATGAAATTTCAACTTCACTAGACACATGCTCTGGGGATGCTCTGAGGAAGTGATTTGTCATTCATAAGACAAAGACTCTTTAATAACAGGAGAAATATCTTCCGTACACATCGTGGGTCTGTTTGTAGGAGAAACAGCTCTAGTCGATAGATCCAGCCTTCACTGGTGCATCTGATCATGGCCTGGAGGCCTAAGAAAGTATCTCGTGGATTTAACATGCCCACTCCATGCTTAGATTCTTATATATATACAGTTCTCCTTTGGTTCCAGCTTGTGGTGCTTTTGTGCTACAGACAGAATAAAGGATGGCCAAATCTCTGTTGATTTTTCACTGGCTATGGGTGTCATCTCGAAGCCACTGGCTGGAGAAACCTGGCTGGGGCCTCTGGGAAAGGTGGGGACTGGTCCAAGTGTATGTCTGCTGCCCAGTGGCTGAGGAACTGGGCACATTAAAAGGCCTTTTTCACCTCGTTTGTCTGACACAGTTTTATTTATCTAATTAACCTTTGTTGACTTGTTTTCCATATGGTTGGAGATTAGGATTAGGAGTAATTGAAGGCAGTGGAACTGATAGTTAACTACTTTCAGGGTTTTGATATATATTGTTTATCTGAAGAATGTTTCCACCACACTACAGACATCAGCAAATGTTGAAAACATTTTAAATTTTCCTACAGAACTAGAGATTATACTTATTTTTATTTCTTCCTTAAACAATAACTAAAAATTATTTTTAGTTGTATTTTGACTTTACTATAATTTGTGAGGGAACACATATGTCACAGCATGGAAATGGTAGTTAGAGAAGGATTTGTGAGAGTTTGTTCTCTCCTTCTACAGGGGATCAAACTCAGGTGGGCACCCTTGTCAGCAAGCACGTTTGCTTCCTGAGCCATCTTACTGGTCCAGCAAAACAAAATTCATTGTAGTTTGGAGTTCTGGGTTTTCTTTAATGATGCTGAATATGATTCTGAAGCTTTCATTTTTAGAGGAGCTGATAGCTATATACATGTTCTTTGTCCATATAGATATGGATATAT